>NW_015164715.1:389333-440529 GCF_001447785.1 Gekko japonicus | reverse complement strand
TAGGTCAGGCGGGTGATCTTGGTAGTGCTGCTGATGTTAAATTCTGGACAGGTAAGGTGGAAGGCTTGTCTGTTTTCTGCTGTTTTCTGCAGCATTCAGCACCCTTCAGCACATGCACTCATCACTGTTTTGTTTTCCCCTCTGGGTTGCTCCCTGGAAGGTCTGAGATAGTTTGAGCTCAGAACACAGCCTCTGGTTTGCATGGTTGTGTGCAAAATTCCTCCAGAGATGGCTGCTTAGCATGTGCATGTGTACTGAGGGAAAGTCATCTTCACAGCCAGTGTGCAAAAAATAGATCTCCTGTGTCTTCATTACTAGATACAGGAGATGCCTGTTTCATTTTTTAAAAAATATATATACATACAGATGTATATACAGAATGCGTGCATGACTGTAGCAGTCTTCAGAGTGAGGTGTCTGACTGGAATGCTTGCATATCCTGCCTCCTCCTCTTTTGCCATGCCACTGGAAATTGCTGTCCACCAACTGTACTGATCAGAAAGAATCTTTCACCATTGCTTGTTTTTAATAGATTGGCAATTCGGTTTCCAAATTTCTGTAGTTAGATTTGCAGGCACAGAAGTCCAATGGGCGAGGTCTTCTTTTGATGTCTTTTGGCTACCGGATAGATAAAAATGGGGCCACAATCTTTAAGTGGGTTAACTGGAAGATTAATCAACAGAGGTTTTAGTGGATTAATTGGTGGGGCCAGCTTTAGTTGGTGGGGGTCTGAGTTAAGGTCACACTTGTTTATTTTTGAGACTAAGTATAATAGAGAATGAGTGAATAGTTTCTTTCATTCTGACTAGGAGGGCTAGCTGTGTCTTTATTAATTTATGAAAGTTAGGCTGTGTTTCCTTCAGTCACACAATAGACATCTGTGCTGAGGCTGTGGTGATAATCAAATGTATTTATATGTAATTGGTGAATTTGTAAAAATATAAATTGAAAGTAAGGCTGTAAATGGTGTTAAAAATCTTTACCTAGTAGACACTGCTTCAGTAACACTCCCCCCCCCCAAAAAAAAGGACTGGACGCAATTAGGTCTGCAATCCTCTACAGCCCTTTCTTAGGAGTATGTCCCATTGATCTCAGGGGAATTTATCAGTGAGTTAATTTTTGTAGGATTATACTCAGTAGAGAGGTAGGTATATTGTAAAAGTAGAGACTTTCCTTAAAATATCTCCCACAACAAATTAAAATGATGATCAGAAGGTTCATTTTCTGTTTTAATGTTGAAGAAAGCCTGAGCTTTGAGTTCTCAAAGCAATGTTTTAAAACTGTTACCAAAGGTGTAAACAGACCTATTTTTGCCTTTTAGTCTTTTTTCAAATTCAGCAGTGGTTCAGGATGGTGATAAGGGTATAGTGTGTTTATTAAATTAAACATTTGTCTTCACTTCTCTTTATTTAGCCATGGGCATGTTTACACTTTCCCTCTCTGCTCTCTGGAGGGAATTCGTGACAGATACTGTATTGTATCCTTGAAAAGGAGTTCCCGGGACGGGCAAGCTCTCTTTCTTTCATTCAGGGACATCCTTGAAGGCAAAAGAAAAAGAAAAGGTTCTTTTGCACCCCTGATTGTTTGGAACGATGCATTACTACAGTTAAAATGTACGGTTGATGGGTTACATGCATTGCGATCATTTTCTTTGGTTGGTATCCTTTAAACAAGGTATCTTGCTAGAATTTCCTTTAAAATGCTCCTGTAAGTGAGTGTGTGGTGGGGGGAACTCAGTTTTGGGGGCTTTGCATTTTGGACGTGCTGGGGGAGTGGGGGGTGGGTGCAGTTTGTGCCGCTTAAGCTGCAAAGAAGCAGAAAGCTGCAGCTTCTTTCACAATGAGTTTCCTTTTAACTCAGCTCCAGGGAACGCTTTAGCTAGCAGGCTTTGTCCTGGCTTCCATTCTCTCTTAGGAACCCCCCACCCTCCCCTTCCCATGCATTCTTTCCTTTTGCCATTATCATTTTGGTTAAACAGAGAGGCAACTTGTGTACCATATGGATCATGTTAACAATTGCTTATCTGGGAGGCTCTCCGCTTTCTGCCCCCTTCTCTGCACCTCCCTGGCAGGTCCCTAGAGTTGGTATTTTTTAATAATAGCATCTTCAATTTGCAGCAACAGAGAGTTGCCTGTAGAGCCAGTTTGGCCAGGGTGCTGTGAGAGACACAGACGGCTTTCTTTCTAGCTGTGCTTGTCCCCCCCCCATGCTTCCATTGGAAGCATTTCTTTTAGGTTTCTTCTTCTTAGCTTGTCATGTGGAGTTGGTTAGGAAGGAATTAGCTGGTTAAAATGTTCAGTTAGCCCTAGGGGAAAAAAATCATGGCCACAACAGTAATTTTAACTTATTGAAGCTATCTTTTCTACTTGAAAACAACATAGTACAAAACTTTTTTGGGTGGACTTTGGTTTACAATATATCTGGGCCTCCCTGAAAGTTGAGGGCTTGGTGACTCTCCTATGTCCTCATTATATTGTTCTCTCTGCTGGGGAATATAGGAGGCATTCCCAATCAAATCAAAATCCCAATTTCACAGATTTTTGTGAACAAGTTGTAACTTGGTACCATCTATTTAGGATTTTGGGATCAGAGTGGACAGCACTCAGAAAAGGTCAAGTCAGCATGCTCTATTTCTGAATAAAGAACAATTCAGTGTTTGGAATTATTAGGAAAGGAAAATAAAAAAGCAAGTAACATAATGCCATTATACAAATGTAGGGTGTGGCCACATTTGAGGATACTAGCTTGATCCTGTGGAAAATTTCTACTGACAGGAGGGATTTCTGTCTATAGAGTGGACTTCCATCACTTCTCCTGCAACTGTAGTCCATGATGCCTTCCAAAAGCTTATCCTGGGGGGCAGGGGACCCCCCAAGCTTTGCATGAGGAAGGAGGAATTGGCAAAAATCACCCCACCCTTGCATTTGCTGAAATCTGCCCTGGGATTCAACCTACTGTGTAGGGTGCTAATCACCATAGTTCAAAACAAAAACTTTAGAACTATGAAATGGACAGAGAATGATTTGGTTTAGTTTTCCACACGTATTTGTTTAATTTGACTCCTCCTTAGAGAAAGGGTTTAGGCTTAACTCACATGGATGTTCTGACCAAGCTGTCTCCCCTGCCATTTTCTTTCCTTCTGTTTCTTAATCCTAGTGGATATGTGCATTGCACATGCCCTGTAGCCCTGTTTTCCGGCAAGATGCTTCTCCTTTGCACTGCTGGGTCCTTTACCTTTGTTTCCTGCTCCTTGGAGCAAACCCTCATCTTCCCTAAACTGCTACTTATCTGTATATGACTTGTATGTAAGATTCACCAGGTGACCCCATGGATGAGTTTCCTCCTTGAGTTCTTTCACACCTATCAGAGTTCTTTATACTGTATGCAGGTGGACCCATGACATTGTCAAAGGCTGCTCTGTAGTCAGTACATCTTCATTGCATTTAGGTGTCCAGTTGTCCTGTCTTACAATTGAAGCCACTCTGGTCCCCATGGGTTAATGAATGATCCAACACCCCTGAAGCAAGAAGGTTAGCTATGGTGCACGTGTGGTTTGATTTGACTCAGAGGTGGTTGATTGTGGCACAGATCCCCTTCTTACACCAAACCGAGCTGTGGCAGCAGCACCAGCAATTGAAACTGTTCTCTGTACTGGCACCACATCTTCAAAGTGTCATTTTGCCAAAGTTATTCTGAGTGGTGAATAGCCTGGTAAATGCAGGCTGTTTTCACCCAGAGCTAGAGATAAGCTTTGTCTGCTGTGATGAATTTGCCACCTACTTAGCAGATGAAATTGCTGTATTAGGTTGACTCAAGGAGAGCTCAATAGTCATTGTTCTGCTGACCACAGACTCAGAACATGCAGCAAGGTAGCTTGGCTAGTTTTGTTTCACTTAAGAGAGCATGTGGTGGAATGCTGATTACTTTCTATAGCTTGGAGACTTCTCTTCTTACTGAATGGTGAGGGCCAGAACTTCTTGAGGGGGACAAGGTATGGAATTATTGGTTTAAGTTTGTGTGTTCCTGCTTCTCAGAGTCATCCAGCTGTGAACTTTCTAGGACTTAACATGAAGACTGGCTCCTGAGCCACTTCATTTCTTTGGGGGAACCATAGTACCTTTGCTGGCTCTTGATTTTGCCCCGCCTCCCCACTGTGATTAGTCTTTGCTGTCAGTCTAGCTTTATTTAACTATTTTACCTGCCCTTGGTGTACTCTTCCCTACTGTCATTGTCTCTTGCGTTTTCCTGTATCTTTGTTATATGACTTCTGCTCTCTGTTAGCAGGCTTTTCCTGTCCAGTTCTATTGTGTGTAGTCGCCACTGGCGCTGTTCTTTGCTCTGCCTCCAGGTATACCTCTGTGAAACTTTCCCTGGATTATCAGCACTGCCACTCACATGCCTTTCTCTGTATATCCACCATACTTATCTGGAATACCACCTGGGAGAGAACTTCACTGTGTCTCTTTGACTTAACAGTTCTGATTCATCCCTTGAGAGCCAGTTTGGTGTAGTGGTTAAGTGCATGGACTCTACTCTGGGAGAACTGGGTTTGATTCTCTACTCCTCCACTTGCAGCTGCTGGATGATCTTGGGCAAGCCATAGTTCTGTCAGAGCTGTTCTGGAACAGTTTCTGTCGGAGCTCTCTCAGCCCCACCTGCCTCACAGGGTATCTGTTGTGGGGAAGGGAAAGGAGTTTGTAAGCCACTCTGAGTGAAGGGTGGGGTATAAATCCAATCTTTTCTTCTTCCTCTCCCTTAGAGGCTTAACACTATATATTCTCCCACCCCCACCACCTTGAGAGTCTCTGATCCTGTGGGGAGTGGGGACCCAGACAGTGCATAGGTTTAGGAGAATAAGTTTCGGTGTTTCCGGAAAACCACACAGGGTCATTAGACCTGAATTGCTTGATCGGGTTGCATAGTCACCAAATGTGAAAGTACCGGTAGGTGCCTTTTGCTGCACCACACTTCCAGCAATTTGGGGAAATATTGTGAGTGACATGTGCTAGTTTGGTTGGGGTCACATACCATCTAGAGAGAAATTTAAAAGTTTGTAATTGAATGTTTATGGCTTTAGATACATATACAGGCGTTTTCCATATAAGTGATCACTGCTCATTGGAGAGCTCATGCTGGAGGTCTTTATGCCAAGCTGCTTAAGAAACTGTCTCTTCTCACTTATTTCCCAGCTACTAAATCTCAAACATTCTGGGGTTGTTTTTCTGTTTTAGGAGTAAGAGTGATTGTTCTACAATTCTAGATGCATTTGTACCACAGGGGATTCTTGAACTTATGTTATTGTGATCTGAAAAGGGGGATATTGGACTACTTACGATGAAGAGACAAGCAGGGTCTTTTTTCTGTAATCCCTGGATAAGGGTGGACCTTGTGTGCCCACTCAGGGGTGCTGCTTAACTCCCCCTATGGTGTCTCAACAGACTGTAATGAGTACAAACTGGATGTATCAAACTACCCTATTTTGAAATCTGGGCTGGGTGCGTTTGGTTGCCTTAAATTAACCAAGGGTTGATTAAATTGTGGTTTATTGTGACATCCAAATGCAACATTGATCTCAGGGCAGGCAGAGTGTTAGCCCTTAGTACTCTGTCTGGGAATGCTCCATCTTCTGGACTGTGAAATACACCAGAGGATTCATGTAGGGCAGCTTGTACCTGTTACTTCCCTGCAACCAATTAAGAGCCACCTGTGGCTCCTGGTAGCCAGTTACTCCACTCTTTTCCTGTTCCCTCAATGATTATATACTCTTATATACGGTTTTCCGGTTTTGCCTGAAGTAGGCCCCGGGCACACGGGCCGGCTGAAACGCGGCTACTCAGAGCCGCTCCAAACTTGAGACGCCGCGGCGGGATCCCACGGATCCCCTAGCCGCGGCGCAGCACTCCCCAGCACGCTCAGATGCCGGGGAGGAAAAGT
Source organism: Gekko japonicus (assembly GCF_001447785.1). NCBI lineage: Eukaryota > Metazoa > Chordata > Lepidosauria > Squamata > Gekkonidae > Gekko > Gekko japonicus. The sequence continues at coordinate 434,595 of NW_015164715.1, read as the reverse complement.
CCGAGGGGAGGGGGGAGGCTGCTGAACTGCGCATGCTCGGGCATGCGCAGTACGGCTGGGGGCCGGGATGCGGCGGCGCAAGGACGCGCCGCCGATCCCACAGCCCTGCCTGCGTCGCACCAATGGATGCAACCACCTAGAGAGGTGGTTGTTTTTTGCGGCGCAGTTTGGGCCGTTGGGACGGATCAGGGACGGAGACGGCATGCTCGCCAGATGTTGAGGTGAGATCGCGCCTGTTTGCTCCGCCCCAGTTCCGTCCCGCTCCCGGCCCAAATGGGCTCGTATGAACGGGGCCGAAGTGTGTTTTGCACATGAAAGCTTACACTTTGAATAAAACTTTGTGGCTCTCAAATGTGCCACTTGACTCAAACTTTGTTCTACATACTCTTATAAGCAGCCTAGTTCCTTCTCCCATGATTTCAATGTGGTATCTACTTTTATCTGGGTTTGGTCCAGCCACCATATCTTACTCTTAAGTTTTTCTTGCTCTCACTGCTAGATACAACTACTTAGTGTCTGTTCTTTCCTTTCCAGCCAGTGTGGTGATGCAGCCCACTTTTTTGCATGTCTTGTGATGGCTGTACAGGGTCATCATATGCTACTGCCAGATGCCTGTGAGTTTTGACGTTCATGCTATCATTTTTAAATCAGCACCTGAAATGGGAATGGTTACATAAGAGCCAGAGACTGAAGGCTACCTTGTAGTGTGAGTAACTTATCTGGACCAGTTCCACCCTTAGTCTCCCGTTTCCTCTCCACTCCTTTCGTAATATTTGTTTCTATCATGTCCCCAATTTAGTTAAGGTTTTTGTAAATTAAAAAAACCCCAGTGCTGTACCCTTTCTGTGCAGGGAAGAAAAATGCTCCAGTCTGTTGATGATTTTGGCTGCCCTCTTTGTGTACCTTTTCTAGTTTTCTGATTTCCTTCCTGAGACTGGCTGGCCAGAACTGTACACACTTCCTAGTCTTATCCCCTGTCATCAGCTGCAGTTTAGGTGACTTAGATGGACCAGGCAGCTTGGATGAGTTGTCCTCGGACAGTACAGTTCCTGGTAGCCTCTTATCATCACAAGCTGATCTTTATTGCCCCATTCAAGTCCCTCCCGTGGACATTGACTGCATTGCTTTCTAGATCACAAAGCACTGCCAGTTAAACATTGCCTTTCCTGCTCTAAAAATATAGCTGTTTCCTCAAGTAAGTAAACTAAATCTTTATTGCTAGTACGCCACTTAAAATCAAATTCTTAGCCTTGCTGAAGGAAGGACTGTCATGTCTTTGCTTTTGCACTCCACCTTGAGGGGGCTGTGTGTTTTGACTACTGTAAGACCTAGATTTTGAATAACATCTGGACTTTTTATTTTCAAAGGGAGAATGGCCATTGGTTCTTTCCCCCAATATGCTTTGGTGCAACCCAAGATCCTTTGCATATTAATTAAGTTAGTTTTTGTAAACTGCAAAGAGTGAATCTCCATCTTAAGGTAATCTCATATTGTGGATTGATCTCCATCATGCCTTTTACTAGCAAAGCCTTTTATCGACCCCCCTTTTGTTTAACATTGAACCTGAGGAGGAGTGCTGTGATAGTCTGAAATTTGTTCACTATTTTGTGACTTTTACTTGCCCCATATAAAGGTATCACACGACAGTATTTGGATTTGGAGCTACACGGCTAAGTATTTTTTTAAGCATGTTATACTGTTATTTGGTCACAGGATTTGCCTCTACCACTGCTCCATGCTGCTGTTCTCCTTTCCTTCTGTCCGTTTACAGCTTCTGCAAACAAAACCAATTCTCTCATGGTCTTTGAACACTTTGAACCATAATTTAACTATGGCTTCTTTCTCCTTGGACAAAGGGCACTTCTCTGCAATGATCCTTGTGACAGTAGTCTGGCCAAATTTGGTAATAATAAATGTCTGCCCTGCATAGGAGGGAGAGGAGTGGGACATTATTTTTTTTTATGGGAAAAAGCATAGAATAGTGCTGATTTTTCTCCCCAGGAATACTTAATCAGTTTTTCTCAGAATAGGAAGTGGGTGTCTTGCCACGAACCAAACTCAGGTCCTCCAGGGTGTCATCTCCGTATTTCAGCAAAATCCAGCTTTGTGGCTGTATGGGTGCCTATGTTAAATGTGATGAAATAGTTTCAGTTTTTGACATCATGTAAGAACAGAGTATTTTGAAGATTAGCATCTGTTAATGGAGTGGTATTAAAATGAGACTCTTTGCTCACGGAGAGGTGCAGCACAACGTATGCCTGAAGACGTCTCTGAGATTTTTAGATCTTTCCAGAATTTTCACCATGAGAGCAAGAGATGTACCCTTTAAAATATATATTTTAAAAAAGAAGAAAAGGAGAGCTGAGATTCTTGGTATGGGCAATTAAAATAAAGAAAAACGTGCAGGGTTAGTGGGCTTTTTCGGATGATGTTTCTTCCTTCTTATTCTATAGTGACATCAGGGAGAGTAGTAGGCTTTATGTGTTTCCTTCACTGTGCCCCCCCCCCCAATTTTTTACATGCAGTGAGAGGGGTGGGAGAAAAAGGGGGTCATGATTATTGTACCCAATTGTTGTTCACATTTACAGTTTAATTTTCCTCCCACAAAAATCTGTGGCAAAATCCACATTGATTTTAATAGATAGATTGCGTCTAAATCGTGATTAGGAGACTCCACAGCTTAATCCCTAAACCGCGTTTATACCCTTCTTAAGCCCATTGAAGTCAGTGGTGCTTAGAAAGATATAGCTCTGTTTAAGGTTGCACTGTGAATGTACTGCCATATTTGGGGGCATGCTGTTTTCCTAAGGGGTGTTATGCTTTGGCTGTAGCACATATTTCCTTCAAATGTGTGGATTTGATTGTGGATTTTTAAAAGTAAAATTTAATGTTCCTGTTTTTTAAAAATAAAAGCTTGTGTCAGTATATTCAGTATCTAGTTGTATTCCTTTAGTGCCTTGGTGTCAAGACAGCGAAGATCAAATGACCTTTGGAGTGTGATGTGCTGTTAAAACAGACTGGGCTAAAGGGGTAGGGGAAATAATAATGGAATGACTCAGTGTGTAAGTGTGTGAAAGAGAGACTGAGCACTCTAATGTGCATAGCAACATAGGTCTGAGAAGCGCAAGATGCCCTGTAATTGACAGGTAGAGCAGAGAAGTACTTGACTGCTTGCTAGATCCCTAATGCTTTTTTTAGTGAATGGGATAAAGCTCCAGTAATTGATGGCACCAGGATTAATGGTTGCAGAGATGTGTAATTAAAGGGCCAGGGGTGATGCACTGCTAACCTGATCAGTGCAGGGGAGGTTAGGGAGGTTGAGTGTTTGGAAGGTGATGTGTCTTCTTGAAAGTCACAGCTGGGGTGGGACATTTCTGTGCTTGTTCCAGTTGCCTGCTCCTGGTCAACCACTGCATGACGCTGTTAAAAACACACAAGAACAAAAGATGTCGGCATTCTTAAATGAGAGCTAACTGAAATCTGTGGTCATTACCTGTAGCTCATCTATACTCCTGCACAGTCCCTACTACGATTCTTCTGTAGCAGAGGGGATGTATTTCCAAGGGGAGATATGGCAACCAAGTGACCTCATAATTGGGCGTATTATGTTGAATGTTGAATTCTACAAATGGGCAGGAGCTTATTTACAGACATTTATACCCTGCTTTTCTCGCTATTAGGCTGTGGTCAGATGTGCAATTTGGTGCAGAGGGGAAGCGAGCCCTTTTCCCTCAGTGGAAATTGACACAGCATTGCGTGATCACACATCCTTTGTAGCTATGGGCTCAGCCCATCACTGCCCGATCAGATGGCACATTCAGGCGAGTTGGGTCTTTTCCCCTTTTGTTTCCCACCCACATAAACGAGGAATTGCACCTCCATTCTGAGGGTTCCCCATGGAGTATGCACTTATGCGCATACTGCTAAGTGAGGAAAAAACCCCAGAACTGAGTCGGGATGGAATTAGCAGACCATCCCGATGGCATGAGAGCGTGCTTGAGCGATCAGACAGGGGAAAGTCTGTCCGTAGCCCGTCAGCAAGCATTAGGACCAGACTCTCCCTGGTGTCTTGTAACTCCGCTTCTGTAGCAGGGCAGCACAGGGTGCTGACGGCTGCAGGACCTTTCCCAGATGTTGCTGTCTGTTCATGCCCTTTAGATCCTTCAGGCATTCGCAGCTGAGTCAAATGTAAAGGCATGTCTGACTGTGGCCTTTGACCCAAAGTGTCTTACTCCCTTGTTCCCTCTCCATTTTGTCTTCACAACAACCCTGAGAGGTAGGTTAGGCTGAGGGAAAGTGACTTGCCCAAGGCTGCGCAGCAAGCTTCCATGGCTGAGTGTGGATTTGAACGTGGGTCCCCCATTTTCCAATCTGAAATGATAATCAATACACTCTGCTGGCTCTCTGATGTGAGCATTATTTTCTTGAATATTAGGATCATAAGAAATATTGGCCATTCTGCTGCTTTCCATATGGTATGCAGTCCTCAGAACAGAGAGAAGCAGACATGTAGTTCCTTGGAATGCAAGGATCTTGTCTAAGAAGAAAGTTGAATTATGATCCTGACTTGGGATTTCATTTCCTTCCCAGAGCATTAATGGATGACGTTTCCTCGTGCTCTGAGAGCTAACATGTTGCTGTTGCAATGTACGTGGTCTGACTGGCACCCAGAAAAAAATACAGAATGTTGCTTACAAAGCAGTAACACTGAGCCTGAATGAAGTCTGCCCTCTTTTTCTTCCCAGAACAAGTGCCATCATAGAAACACTGGGCTGGAATAGACATAAAGACTATTTAGCCACGATTCCTGTTGTGAGGCTGAGTTTGCCGTTTCTACAAGGCAAGGCATATAACTCTTTCCTCCGTCAGCATCACAAAAAGCAATTATTTGTGGCCATATCAACCAGGGAATACAGGCCAGGTCATCCCACTATTGCTCACTTATTCCCATGTCCCTATAGGGGCTAGATCAAGATGATTAAGGATGCCCCAGTAATCCACCAACTTCAGTTTCTGACCGATATGGCTGTTCTGCTAGTAGGAATAGCCATCTTTCCCCTATTTTTTTGTGTGCAAATTTACTTTCTGTAGAGGGAAGTATAAGAGACAGCTCCTTGAACAAACTCTTGAATGCACTAGGCATAAATGTGCAGATGCAGAGGTGCATCAGAATTATGGATGCTAGCATGGAAACCTAGTAGCACTGCAGTACTTTGGGTAGGATGTGCATTCCTGTATACATTTCATGCGACTAATTACAAAAATACAGCTGGATCTGGGCATATATCATCAATAAGCAACACTTCTTTTTGCTCCTGTAGATGGAGCTTTACAGGACAGTCTGTGCTCAGCACATGTGCTTGAAATTTGTCTTTGCTATTTGTGTGTTTGAGGCAGTGTTGCAAAATTGAATGGGAACTGTGGTGCAACCAGCAGTACTGCATAAGCAGATTCATGATAGGTGGGTGCCAGCTTGCTGCAATGGCTTTTCAGTGACATCCTGCATAAGCCCTACATGTTGGTAGTCAAAGCAAGGATACCCAGGACACACTGGGTGCGTTCAGACGGGGGCTTTCTGCCGGCATAAACGCGATCAGACTTACCTCCATTTTGCGGTTCCCATCGTTGAACGCCCGGTCACACGCTGCGGGTGTCGGCGAGTTTTTTTTTTAAAAAACACAGCTTGAGCATGCGCATAGGCAGCCAGCCGTTCACAGAATAGCGATTTTTGCTCATGCTCAACCCCCCCCCCCATTACATTTAAACTTTAAAGGTAAGGACTTACCTTTAAAAGTTTAAAGCCCAACCTGGCCTCCCTGTAGTCCCGGACTCCTCCGGATAGGTGAAGTAAGGGCTTTTTTTAAAAAAACAAACGCTCAGGGCGAAGCTTTGCCCGAGCGCATATCGCTTAGTTAAAAAAAAAATGGTGGGGGAAAGCCAGAAGCCTCAGGCTTCCGACGGAAATGGCTGTGCAACAGTGGAGAGCGATCAGACGCCGGGGTACAGCGTTTACAACCGTTGCACTCAGTTTACCACCAATTGGGACCTAGTGGCAGAGTGCAACGGTGTAAAGGGCTTTACACCGGTTAGGGACAGGAGGCAGATGTTCGTTGTGTGAACACCGGTGAGTACACTGGTTGGAACCGGCACCCTAACCGATGGAAAGCCCCCGTCTGAACGCACCCACTGTGGACTTTCCATGGATATCTGAGATACGTGGGGAAACAAAGCAGAAAATTCTAAGGAATTAAAGGGACACATTTCACACAGCTCTGAAAAGGATGCAATTAGGATGGTAAAAGGAAGAGCTGCTCCTGAAAATGGTACAGCTATGAAGCAGGCACCCTTGTGAGCGTGTTTTTGTTCTGAGGATAGAGCTTGGAATTAGCTATGAACATTTAGATGTATCAGAATTCACAATAGGAAAATATTTACCCGAAGTTAGACTTTGTTAATTTGAACGCTTGCCACATTTACCCAAATTGCTGGTCATTTGAACTCTGAGAATGGTTCCCCAGATTGCTGGTATACAGGTAATTGTGGAGATGGGAGACTAAAAAAAACAGATTGCCAGATGAAGTCTTAAAGCTCTGCACGTTCCTTGTATGTAAAAGTTATTATGAGTGTGGTGCTTTAGGCAGTTTGCATCTCCTCTTCTTGCAAGGTGACATCTCTTTAATGAGCAGCTGCTCAAAACAGATGAAAACAGATAAAACTCATTCTGGGCAGAAGGGTAGCACGGCCTCGCCCGTAGTACTATGCTGTTTTGTAGAGAGCTGAGCTGACAATGCTTTTTGTAACCTTAATGCATCAAGATTCGTGGAGACAAAGAAGGTCTCTGAACCTTGAATAGATTTCTTTCTCTGAGGCAAGCATCTGAAGAAACTGAAAAATAGTAGGCTTACTTCACTAAGAGGAAATCATTAGCTTGTGGAGCTTTGAACCAAGGAGATATTTGGAAGACTAAGGATATAAATTGCACTGAAAAATGAATAGATCTATTGTACATACTTGGCTATCTCAGCTGAAGCTGTATGCATGGTTATTGGTCTACAAAACTATGGGGCATTTTCTAGATTTCTGGGTTAAGATGGAGAGATACTTACCAAATGCTGTGGCAGCAGAACCAAGTGAGAAGAAAAGTGAATTTCTGTGACCTATTTAAAGTATGCAAATTAAGCAAATTGCCATCTTTGTTCTTATTTTACATAATTCTTTCTTACTATTTCTCATAGTTCTGCTTCTTACTGCTGTAGGGAGAGTTAAGGAAGTATATAAGACGCTGAGACCCCGACCTACAGGAGACTTTATTAGGCTACTTCTCCAGCTTCTGGGATGTCAGTGGGTGTGCACTTTGAAGCATAGCTTTGCAGTCATGTGCATTTTAAAAGATTTTTTTAAAACAACAAAAACCACCCTTGAATTCTCAAAAAACTGAATCCTGTACTCATTGGGTTGTGTGTGTGTGTTTCTCTGAAACAGCAGCGTACATAGCCCCTGAGTAAAGATGTGAATATGAAATATTTGGATAGGCACTCTGAAATGCATGAAATCTTGTAGCAATGCAGGAATATTTGACTTTTTCTGCCACATAACCGGGAAACTTGGCTGATAAAAACCACAGGGTCATGGCACTATTCTATTTTTGAGTTTCAGCAGAAGTGATTACCTTATAGTGCCTCCAGTGCTTTTCCTGGAATGATCTTGTGCTGGTTGTTGCTGGAGCAGGATGCTGAGCATGATGGCCTCTGACTGTTTAAAGCACCCTGCATAATTCACATGATTGTAACACACCATGCAATGCAGCACATGGTACAGAATGACTGTCTTCTTCCTCTACTCTGGAGGGGGGGGTCATGGTATGGTGTAGCAGCTATAAAGTGTTGGACTTGGGCTAAGGAGATCAGGGTTGAAATTCCTGATCAGCCATGTAGTGGTAAACACTTGTCTGGGTTGTACCATCTCAGACTACAGGTGAGGGCTGTCATGATTAAATGCTTTTATCTTTGTTATAAAAAGATTCCTGCGCATAAAAATTTAGCATGTCAAGGAAGCTAGGCTAGAACCCTTCTCCTTGGAGTCTCATTTTGTGTGTGGAGGGAATTGTTTTGCATGCAGGTACATCAGGCATATGAAACCCATATTTGGTATTGAGTAGACACAGATTTATCACCTTTGTGAGAACTTGGCCTCAGAGGCAGACCCTGGGCCAGACACTCTTCCAGTCTAACTTTTACCTCATAGGTTTGCTTTGAGGATAAAATAGCAAAAAAAGAAGAAGTTTGTACTGTAAGGAGATCATCTGTGGATGACTAACAAAAGAGAACAATAATATGCTAATTTACTTCCATAGATGGGTTTACATTCATAGCCTTACATGGCTTGGGACCAGGATATTTTAAGGACTGTCTTCTTCCATATGTTCTGGCCCAGGAATTAAGATCACAGGGAGAGGCTGTTTTGTCCCCTTGACCAAAGAAGCTGGTCTGATGGGTGCACAGGAGACAGCCTCTTCTGTAATAGCCACATTCATAGCCTTACATGGTTTGGGACCAGGATATTTTAAGGACTGTCTTCTTCCATACGTTCTGGCCCAGGAATTAAGATCACAGGGAGAGGCTGTTTTGTCCCCTTGACCAAAGAAGCTGGTCTGATGGGTGCACAGGAGACAGCCTCTTCCGTAATAGCCACATGAATATGGAATAACCTCCCCAGGGTGGTGTACCTCCCCACTTCAGTTTCACTGTATAGGAAACAGCTGAAGATGGTTTTATTCAGGACAGCATTTGATTGGTTTAGTTTTCTCTGCTTATTTGTAAATTGTAGTTTTTGTTCATGTTTGTAAAATGTATCTGATGTACTTTCTGTGTTTTTGGTTCTGTGTATATCGTAATCAGCCTTGAGTTTTGTAAGCTAGAAAGGCAGCTAATAAATGCCTTAAATAAATACATAAAATGGATGCAAGTTTATACACAATTATGGTAATTTAAATAAAAATACTACTCACCAAGGGCTCAGCCGGTCTGCAGTCCGGGTACTGTTATTGGGGACCTATAAAGGCCTCTATTCTCTCCTCTTATCTGGAGGCTGGGCTCAACCCAGACTTAGGAGCACACTGGAGAGGGCTAGGGGAGCCCCCTCCCCACACCTGTAGGAGGCCTAGTGTTCTGCTCCAGAGTTTCGTGGCAGAAAAGTAGAATAATACATAATATTAAAAATTGCTGAAGTCCCACCTATCTGGAGTGTGTGCTAAGGTTGCCAACTCTGGGTTGGAAAATACTTGGATATTTTTGGGGGTGGAGCCTGATGAGGGTGGGGTTTGGGGAAGGGGAGGGACTTAAATGGGGTATAATACCATAGAGTCCACCTTCCAAAGCAATAATTTTCTCCAGGTGAACTGGTCTCTGTTGCCTGGGGATCAGTTGTTATCACAGGAAATCTCCAGCCACAAGGCGGAGGCTGGCAACTCTGTTGTGTGCTGGTGAAGAAGCGGGCACATAAGAATGAATGCCTATGCATGTGGGAGCTGAGGGTACCATGTGAAATGCTTCCTAGACCCTCTTTTTGAGTCAGAAGCAGCGGATCATGGCAGGAGCAGAGTAGAGTGCAAGGAATCTGGGCTGCACAGCTTACTCCAGTGGTCAGGAAGGGAAAGGCTTGGTGCTTCTGGAAAAGCCATCGGTGAATGGAGCAGAACAAGCACTTCAGGCCTTTCAGCCCATAGAGGTGGCATTTAGAAAAGAGCTGTCAGTCAGGGAACAAAGGCGGCCTGGAGAGGCCTAAATGGCCCTAACATGAGCCAGATTGAACACGTCGTGCTCTGAGGCACTTCTAAGGGGAGGGGTCTCCAATAGGCAGCAAGCTTCCTCCTTATATAGGGAGAGAGGCCTGGGGCTCTGATTTTCCTTTTGAGCTTCTCTCTCAAATGTGCATTAGTTCCAGGGCGAATCTTCATTTGTGAGATCCATCTGTAATCTAAAACACAAGGACTCTAAAGCACAGGGCTTGAAATGGTGCGAGTGCTTTCGCCGATTATTCTTGTTTTTAGGCTTCCCGATTTGTGAGTCCTGCCACGATTGGTCTTGGGTGTGCTCTGAGCCTTATTCACCAGTAGGCGCAGCCTGAGCCTTGCTCATGTATGACAGCTATCTTGAGGTCATTGCCCTTTGCTCCATGGTGAATCAGGCATGTTCACACAATGCTTTTGTTACCCCTGGGTAATTGCATAGATTTCACAGAGTCCAAGGTCAGAAAGGACCAGTGGAACATCCAGCCTCACCACTCGGTATGCAATAGTGTTATATTAGATAAAGGGAGCATTGTTTTGTTCTGTTTTAAATTCACAATTTTAAAATTGATTTTTGTAATAAAATTACAGCCTGTGACAAAGTCAATTGAACCAGTTATGAGAACAAAACTGATCTTCTTAATTGCGTTTAATGAAGGGGGTGTGTGTTTAAAAATGGAAAGAGATGAAGGGAGCATGTGAGACTGACTCCTGATCTTTTAAGTGCAGATCATGGGGATCCAGCATTATATCTGCACCAGCCCGCAGGAGGAAGTCAGGCTGCAAGCAGCAGGGGATGGGGAGCAGGGGGTGGTGTGTTATTGGGGCCAGGGGGTTTAGAGAGGTCCAGGCCTATGGCTCATGAGATAGGATGGATGGGATGATACTGGGTATGACATGGGTGTTTTGAGTATGTGTGTAACAAGCTTGTGCCAGAGAAATTATGCTTGTGTTCTGGAAAAAGGAATTGGTATCTCTGTATAGGGGTGCATATGGACCAATACCAGTGCAACTGTTTCTAACTTTATCATAGCAAAAACTTGTACAACCAAGGGAGTAATGCATAATCTCAGCAGAGTGTCTCTGTGTCTGTTTGTGTGTATGAATTACTATTCTGTTGGCATAACAGCAGTCCCACTGACAGAATGACATTTCTTTTGGAGCAACAAAACTAATTGCTGCCAATTTCCCCCCACAGAACCCCAGTTTACCCCACATCATTGACCCACAGGGGTACAAGTGGGGAGGCACAGAAGGCTTCGGGTGCTAAGGGAAAAGTTGCCTTCTCTTTAGGATTTAAGCTTATATAAATATGTAAGTGATCACATAGGATCTCTTCTGCACTCATAGGAAAGTCTGTAGTACTTCTAGCATGAGCTCAGGAGGCTTTGATGCAAGCTTTACATCCCCAGATATTTACGTAGAGCATGTGAAGCCCTGAAACCCCCACGCTGGCCTTCTCCACTTTCGGGATGCACAAACGTATAAGAATCACAGACATTTTTCCTCTTGTAAAGAAATCCTGTTTTCTCCACACTTTCACAATGCCTCTGGCACACATCCTAACAAGTGATTCTGCTGTTGATTCAGCTGCCATTCTTCACTTTCCCACCATCAGGCATATGCTCTGCCTTTAATCCCCCCCCAAGCCTGTAAATTTAAAAACAATCATGAATTCATACATTGTGAATGATAAATTAATCCAGAACTGAGTTTTAAAATCCTGTAGCCAGCTATGTGGTTAGTGATATCACAAGACAGCAGCCAATCAATGGTGTATAAAGGCAACTTCACTTGCTGTCTAGCAGAATGAATTTTCCACATCCTAGGGCCTTGAGAAGATTAGGAACATATGACATGTTAAGCTCACTTCTGGAGCACAGCAACTCCTATGTACATCTTCTGCTGTATTTTGTATGCTACCCATGATCCTTGCGCTGTGGCTAGTTGACTCTTTGGATGCCTCTTATGCCTTCAAGCTCCTCTTCAAGATCCATCTTTTTTGAGAAGCATTTAATCCAGTGTCTTTGACTGTATCAGCAGTTGAAATGACCCCGAAGTATGTGTCGCCATGTTAACTGACATTCGTTGCCTCTCCTGTCTCCTGTGGTTTTCTTCCTGTAATTAAAATCTATATTATAAGTTGCTTTATGAACTGCCATGTATATTCATGGTATGACAAGAAGGAAATGTTAAAGTTGTGCAGGACTGAGACATTTGGGACCTTTTCAGTGCTTAGATGATTGTAGTTTCTCACTGTTTAATCTGTCCTTGTTGTTGTTCAGTCGCACAGTCGAGTCCGACTCTTCGTGACCCCATGGACCACATCACGCCAGGCCCTCCTGTCTTCCGTCATGCTCCAGAGTTTGCTTAATTTCATGTTCGTTCCCTTCTTCTTTGACCTTCAATTTTTCCTTCTCCAGTGAGTGCTCCCTTCTCATTTGGTGGCTGAAGTATTTGAGCTTCAGCTTCAGTATCTGGCCTTCCAGGGAACAGTTAATCTTTCCTACAAATGATTAAAACATTTTGTTACATAGAACCAGTGTGGTTGTCTCCATTCTATTTTGTATATTAGGCACATGACACAACTAGTGGCCTGGGGGTGGTGGTCCATGTGGCCTTCAGGGGTTTCCATCTACCCCCCCCCCCAGCATACTCTGTGGTCCCAAGAACCTTCAGTATATGGGCACACTTTACACCTTAGCTTTCCAGGTGAGCTGGCAAATGGAAGGGAGCAGCCAGTGTCATTCACACTATTTTTAAATTCCAGTTTTGGGGGCCAATGTACATGCATCCCCTACTTTTAGCCTCATAGCAACCTTGTTAGGTAGGTTAGACTGAAAAACAAGGAGACTGGCCCAAATCACCTAAGGACCTCCATGACTTGGTGAGGATTTGATGCTGGGTCTGCCGTGTCCTAGCCTGACACTAACTGCTACATTACACTGACTGTCATTCTCTGCTAGTGAGCACAAGTCAATGGACAGTACCAGCATTGCTGGCCAGTTAGGCTATGCTCAATTCAAGACACCATCCTTGTTTTGTTTTGTTTTTAGATTAATGCTAACCAGAGGTATGCACACTTTAAGTGGAGTTTCTCTGTGCAATTTGAATACTTCCTGAAAAACGGCAGTCAGATTTACAGTGACAAATCCATCTGGTGGCATTGGTTGTGGTAGACATTCTCCTGAAGAGGAGCTAGCACCCAGTAGTAATACCAGAATTGGCAGCATACATATTGCTATTATTCCGATAAAACAAAACTGGTGATCTAACACTTGCCATGGACTCCAGTAGTAAATAATTAACGCTAAAAATTACCATTGCAGTTGGATATGCACAGCATTGCCCATTAAAGTTAATGCCAGTGGTATACCATCAGTGCTGCCATAATACCTGTCAAAACATGGCTGCCTGTGTGAGACCTTGAGGAGCTTCTCCCCAACACTTGTTTGTTCTTTCCCTTTTGTTAACTTTCTGGCTTTGTTACCTGCAGGTTCAGTGGCTCAGATGTGTTATTAATTCTTTCCCTTGGGGATCAATCCAGTGTGTGTGCAAATTCCCAGAGACTAGTTGGTTGTCATTGGTGGATAGCCCACAATGAACACAGACTGCTTCCCTGCCTTGTGCACAGCACGCAGAGGGTTATAATTAATTACAATCGCAGAAGAGAAACCTGACATGAATGGGGGCTTTTCCCCTCTTGCTGTGTCTGGTCATTCCTGGGTTAAATTGCTAGCTATAGGCTCCATTTTAATATTTTAGTATTTAATATTTTATGTGCTTTAATGTGCTGAAGTTGTATTTGAGTAATACTATGGGGTAAGGGAAGCTGGAATACTGGGGTCCATGTTTCAGTGCTGTAATAGAGGCTAGTGTATGGCATCAGTCAGTGCAAATTAGACTGTTTTCTGTTTCCTTCCCCTCCCTTGGTTCAATTCCAGGTTCCTGGGATCTCTGGTTTAAAGGGCCTTGGAGAGCCACTGCCAGTCTGAGTAGACAATATTGACCTTGATGGACCAATTGTCTGATTCATTATATAGCAGCTTCATGTGTATTCAGATTATCAGTTTAGAATGCTAAAATGTACAGTTGTTACAGATTAGTTGATAGAGATCCTGATGTCTTTCCTTCAGATCAAAGGTAGCCAACTCCCAGCAGATATGCCCACAGAAACACATCAGACCATTTTGCTTGGCAGCCTGGGCTGGATCTCCACCCAAACAGCTGAGGGCCTGGCAATACCGTTGGAGAAAGCAACAGGCATGATTTTAGCCCTTGACCTCGTTGCAGACCTGCACGGCCACCAGCTGAGTCCAAGACGAATCCCTGAGATGCTGGCAGGACTGCTGGGGATTGGCTTGCTCCAAGCATGTCCGGCCAAGTACAACCCTGCCAACATCTTCTCAGGTAGATGCTGTATATATTGCAGCACTTGGGTCAAAAAGGTTGCCTACCCCTTGCTCCCCCTTCTTTTCTGGAAATGCTCTTGGAAGGTTACTTACAGTTTGCAAAGTGAAAAGGAGAACCTTGTGACCCATAGCTGGGCCAGGCAATGTTCTTGTGTGGTGACTCTCTGTTGTGTAATGAGTATAAATAGTAGAGAAGCTGCTTCAGCAGTGATTAGGGTTGCCAGATCCAGATTGGGAAATTCCTGGAGATTTGGGGGTGGAGCCTGGGGAGGGTAGGGACCTTAATGGAATACAATGCCATAGAATCCACCCTTCAAAGCATCCATTTTCTCCAGGGGAACTGATCTCTGTAGTCTGGAGATGAGCTGTAATTCCAGGGGATCCCCAGGTCCCACCTGGAGGCTGGCATACCTAGCAGTGATGGTTGTATCTCTTGGAAACATATAATATTTTGGACACAGACCATTTTCTCAGGATTAAAAAGGGGGGAAGTAAGCTTTCTGGCAGTTAACAGCAAAGAAGGAAGTACATTCAGTTATTAGTTACAAATATATACCTTGAGTGTCCCCCCCTTTTTTTTACTGCTTTAAATTCTGAGTACATCTGCAGACAAATAAAACATTCAGTGCAAACCCTTCATCCATTTCATCACTTAGCAAGGAATATTTCTCAACAGCTGGGACCTTAATGGAATACAATGCCATAGAATCCACCCTTCAAAGCATCCATTTTCTCCAGGGGAACTGATCTCTGTAGTCTGGAGATGAGCTGTAATTCCAGGGGATCCCCAGGTCCCACCTGGAGGCTGGCATACCTAGCAGTGATGGTTGTATCTCTTGGAAACATATAATATTTTGGACACAGACCATTTTCTCAGGATTAAAAATGGGGAAAGTAAGCTTTCTGGCAGTTAACAGCAAAGAAGGAAGTACTTTCAGTTATTAGTTACAAATATATATCTTGAGTGTCCCCCCCCCTTTTTTTACTGCTTTAAATACTGAGTGCATCTGCAGAGGAACAAAACATTCAGAGCAAACCCTTCATCCATTTCATTACTTAGCAAGGAATATTTCTCAACAGCTGCACATACCAGAGTATTGTAGGAACCCTGGATTCCCCCACCTAATTTCAAATAAAGCCTAAGTAGAAGGTTTGGTGTAGTGGTTAAGTGCGCGGACTCCAATCTGGGAGAACCGGGTTTGATTCCCCACTCCTCCACTGGCACCTGGCTGGATGACCTTGGGCAAGCCATAGTTCTGATAAGAGCTGTCCTTGAAAAAGAGCAGTTTCTGTCAGAGCTCTCTCAGCCCCACCTACCTCACAGGGTGTCTGTTGTGGGGAGGGGAAGAGAAAGGAGTTTGTAAGCCGCTCTGAGACACCTTTGGGTAGTGAAGGGCGGGGTATAAATCCAATCTCCTCTTCTTCTAGAAAAAATGCTTTGTGGCTTGAAACCATCCTAAGAGTTCTGGGTTCCTCTTACTAACCTAGGCATCAGGGCCTTGTCTATGAAAGTGTATAATCAAAACATCTACATAGTCTCTCCTGTAGACCATGAATGCATACTGAATAGTTTATTAAATGAAATATGTTATTATAAAACAGGAAAATGTTGCATAAAAGCTAGCAAAACAATAGGATGCTCTTTAGATTGATGCATTTCTTAGCTTGGCTTTAGTGACATTACCAAGATAGGGCTTTAAAAACATACGTGTTACATTCCCTTTTACTTGTAGGTCAGGATTTGGGTACTCAGTGAGGTTCCTGCCCTAACTGGGTTCCTCTTACTAACCTAGGCATCAGGGCCTTGTCTATGAAAGTGTATAATCAAAACATCTACATAGTCTCTCCTGTAGACCATGAATGCATACTGAATAGTTTATTAAATGAAATATGTTATTATAAAACAGGAAAATGTAGAATAAAAGCTAGCAAAACAATAGAATGCTCTATAGATTGATGCATTTCTTGGCTTGGCTTTAGTGATATTACCAAGATTGATGCATTTCTTGGCTTGGCTTTAGTGACATTACCAAGATGGGGCTTTAACAACATACGTGTTACATTCCCTTTTATTTGTAGGTCAGGACTTGGGTACTCAGTGAGGTTCCTGCCCTAAGGTTTATATAGCAGAGATGAGTGTGCCCAAAACAACATCTGTTTCTTAACAAGGAGATAAAGGGTGGTGAGCAACTGGTTTCAGTACAAGGAGAAGAAGAGATTGGATTTATACCCTGCCCTTTACTACCCAAAGGTGTCTCAGAGCGGCTTACAAACTCCTTTCCCTTCCCCTCCCCACAACAGACACACAACAAATTTCATGTGTGTTCTAACTAACAAACAGAACTAAGTAGGGATTCCACCCTGTGAGACTAAGCCAACTCACACAAATATCAGGGGAGAAGCAGACCATTCCATTGTAATGTGTTCAATAAATATACCACAGAATACCTTCTAGAGCCCTTTTTTCAAGGCATCTCAAATAATCGAAAATGGTCATGATCACATGTTTTCTAAGCAACCTTTGCTCAGGTTCAGCTGTAGCCAAACTGTGTATGTTGTCTGTAGGTGACAGGTACAATCCAGCACATGGGGGGGGGGGCTCAGTTAGGCTTCTCTTTAAAACCTACAACCTTCATGTTTGGGGAAAGGGTCATCCTTATTTTAATTTTTTAAATGTTTATAATGTATTTTATGTGTTCTATCTATGTTGTAAGCTGCCTTGAACTCAGCTCTCTTAGAAAGAAAGGTGGCTAATCAATGTTTTAAATAAATATTCCCCCTCCCCTGTGAACTAATCAGGTTCTTACTAATCAGTGTCTTACTAAATAAAAAACTGTGACATGGCAGACAGCTCATGCAAAGGCAGTCTGCAAAGACCTGTCAGAGAGGAGGATGCCCTCTGCTATGGAACAGGAGGAATAGCTGATGTTCACTTTTAGAGGGTAGGACTTGCCAGGAATTGGGAAACTACCCCTGTGCACCCAGGATACTTAAAGATGTTTAATGATGAATGGGCAACCATTTAGTGGAGGCATGCATGAGAAAGGGGAGCATGTCTGTTGCTTAGAAACAGGGTTGCCAGCAGGCCTTCAGAAAAATGTCCTGTCCCTGCAATGAAGGCTTAATGTATGGAAATGGACAGTTGAAGCTTGTCATGGCATGAAGGTAAATAACCTGCCATTAAGCTTCTGCTCTCTAGGTCTGTTGGCAATCCTAGCTGGCAGTCATATTCCAGGCGAGTATTTTGTGAATTAAAAACTCTTAGGAAACACTTTTTGATGTACTGGAGAACTTTCACTTTTTGCCTCTGAAGAAGACACGGGCAATTGGGCAATTTGTAATTCAGTTCTCCTTTGGGCCTTAAGGTTGACCTTTCATCTCTGCCCCTTTTGGATTTCAGAGGTCATGGTGGAGGAGGACAGGGAGGAGCATGACACAGTGATGTTGTGTCTCATACTGTTTGAATTAGACATTACAAGGAACAAAGAGATAAGAGACATGGAGTGGCACCAGCCCCATACCTCTTAAAACATTTAGGGAACAAGCCTAAGCAGGTCTATTTGAAAGTAAGTCTGAATTTATTCAGTAGTGCTTACTCCCAGGAAAATGTTCTTAGAATTGCACGTTTAGTTTGACCCTGAGTGCCTTCTGGCTTAGGTGAATTTGGCCTAAACGTACAGTGTACTTCTGCAACTGTCAAGGCTTGGAATGGTAAGAGTTAATTCCTACTGAAGGCTAGTGCAGCCTGCAAGGCAGGTTTTACAGGTGGGATGGGCCCGTCAAGTTAGCTACCCTTCCTTCCAAAGGAGTTGCTGATGCCCTGAGGTACAGTTACCAGATGTCCCTTATTTTTAAGTAAAGTTCATATTTTTTTAAGAAGACTGCCTTTCATTCCAAAGCTTCCTAGGACATTACAGATTCTTCTCTTCAGAAAGTGGTATGACCGAATGGCTAACAACAACAGCATTATTGGTTACCTCCAGGGGTCATTTCGTTGAAAAAGAGGTGCAGGAGCTCATTAGCATAACTCATTAGCATAGCATTTGCATATGCCACACCCCCTGACATCACCGGAAGTGTGTCAGAAGGCAACACCCACCGCTCAGGCTCCACTGGACGGTTTTGGATTGCTAGCTATTGGGGGGGGGGGACGTGCAGCTCTGTCCTCACAGAGAAGGGAGAGTTTGTACCTGAATAAAACTTGGTCTTAAAAGTGCCACTGGACTGTTTTGGACCGGGGGGGGCGGGGGGGGGCTCTGCAACTTACCTGGCTGCTTCTTGCTCTGACTAAGGGCTGCTGGGAACAGGGGGTGGGGCTTGTTGCATGTGCCCGCCCCCTGGGCTCTTTACTGCCGGAGCTCTGCTCCTGTGCACTCTTGCAGGAAATGACCCCTGATTACCTCTAATTTGCAAGTTCCAGCCTTGCTATTGGCTGAGCTGCTCTGATTGTCATAGAACAGTTATGATTATGAACTTTCTGATTGTTCAGAGGAAGGATCAGTCCTAATGTAGCTTCTTGGAGAGTTTTAAAGGTTGCTTGGGCTGAAGGACAAAATGAATCCAGATCCTAAGAACAGTAGGACTAGTTATGGAATGACAGGGTGGATTTACTTTTTAAAAGTTGTGTGAATTCTGTTGACATTAGGGTGTTGGAAATGGTGAATTTCAAAAAAAGTTTACTTGGCTGCTCACACCTTGTACCAATTGAAATATTCACAAGTAAAAATGGAAGTGTCTCATTTACGAGGTTCAGAGGACTTTTACATTGCTTAGGTATAATGATCTGAGTCCTGTGGAATCTACATGAAGGAATTTTCCCTGCATTTTTTCATGGTTTTTGCAGCTGCTACAAAAGAGGGACACAGATATAAAATGTCAAGTACCACAGTCCAGCAGCCAAGATGATCAATGACACAGTGGATCTAGCAGATGACCTCTCTAGTATTTCAGGCAACCTTTCTGGTTGAAACATTTTGGAAGCAGCAGCATAATGCTATGGAACGTCCACATTTCTTCATTATCTAATGCATTTCTCCTGCTTTTCTTGCCTGTTCAATTCAACACCTTTTATTTTATTTAAACCTTTGGGTAGTCCTCCAAGGCAGCTCACAACAAAACTCAATAAAACAAGATAACAAGTAGGAAGCAACCCAGCAGTCATGAAAGGGTAATCAAATGCCCTCAAAGACTTAAGGATTTTCTTTTGATTGGCACCTACAAAGGAGGTACATGTTTAAAACATCTGGGAAGGCAATTCCAGAATCTGGGTGCCACCAGAGAAAAAAGGTCCTGTTTCCAGCAACTGCCCGCCTGACTTCCAAAGATGAGGTGCTTGGAACAGGGCCTCAGCAGACAATATTAAACCAGTGGCAAGATCGTATGGGAGCCAATAGTCTTTTAGGCATCCAAGCCTTAGACAATTAAAGGCAGTGGTTTTCAACCCATGGGTCAGTACCCTCAGGTTGGTCGTGAAGCTCCACTGGCTGAGCTCTGAACCCTTATAAAGTCGCCTCTTTTTGCTGCTTTTGGAAGGACTTGCTTGTAGTGCATGTACTTAAAGGGCAAGAGTGCCATGCCTCCTGCCTTCCTGTGGACACAAACTGAGAAGAGTAGCAAATTGGTGAAGGAGAGGTCATGCAGTAATAAAGAGGATACCTCTGTGTTCTGACCCATGACGATTTCTTCACTAAGTTATACCGCCTGGTGCTTGGTTTGTATTTCCTGTCCCCATCTCTTTTGGTCCTGGACTTGACACTGGTGAGGTCATAACTCTGTCTCTCCCTGTTTCTGTCATCATGTGATTTCCTGTCCCATACTTGCACCTCAGTGGACCCTCAGTGTGGAAAGTCTGAAGAGTACGGATTTCAGGCTTTAAGAATCAGCAGTTTGGTGTAGTGGTTAAGTGTGCGGACTCTAATCTGGGAGAACCGGGTTTGATTTCCCCGCTCCTCCACTTGCACCTGCTGATGTGACCTTGGGTCAGTCACAAGCTCTGGCACAGCTGCCCTTGAAAAAGAGCAGTTTGTGTCAGAGCTCTCTCGGCCCCACCCACCTCACAGGGTGTCTGTTGTGGGGAGGGGAAGGGAAAGGAGTTTGTAAGCCGCTCTGAGACTCCAAGTGAAGGGCGGGGTATAAATCCAATCTCCTCCTCCTCCTCCCACTTTTAATTGTGCTTAAGAAACAAACTTGTGTGGGTCTTTACATACTGGTGACATGTGATCGAATTTATTCCCCCCCATTACTAATGTGACAGCTGTAATTTGAACAACTTCAAATTTAAAATGCCCTTCAAAGTCAAATCCATGCATAAACACCCAGTTCCACTCCATTTATTAACAGGTGTGTCTGTATAGCTCATAGGCTTTTACACAGTATAGTGATATAAAGGGCAGAATTATAAAAAATACAGGGTTTAATATGAAATGAAAACCCAAACCCATAGCCCTGACCTGGGTAGCTCAGGCTATCCCAATCTTGTCAGATCTCAGAAACTAAGCAGGGTCAGCCTTGGCTAATATTTGGAAGGGCAACCTCCAAGGAATACCAGGGTCGTGACATGGAGGCAGGCAATGGCAAACCACCTCTGAAACATCTCTTGCCTTAAAAAAAGTCTAGCACACCACTTAGTGGTGCATAATGCTAAAAGAGCTAGAACTTCTGGCTGCCAGACAATCTTAGGGTCTCCTGGCTATTCTACACACAATGCCATATGATAGTTATTAAGTAATTATTACCAAACCCACAAGCTAAACATCCATATAGTCTCCAAAACTGCACTAATTGACAGATTAACAACAAAGCTAAAATTATGAACCATTCTAAACCCACAAGCTAAACATCCATATAGTCTCCAAAACTGCACTAATTGACAGATTAACAACAAAGCTAAAATTATGAACCATTCTAAACCCACAAGCTAAACATCCATATAGTCTCCAAAACTGCACTAATTGACAGATTAACAACAAAGCTAAAATTATGAACCATTCTCAAGTGAAATAGTTCCACAGTGATTATCAGCCACGGTTTAAATAACTATCTCAAAGCTTTGGGGCTATAGATATGTATTTGACAACTGTCATGGTGACATCTCTATCATTAAGTAGAAGTAAAGGTTTCCCTTCCTCAAAAGCCAGTCAAATCCGACTCTAGGGGGCGGTTCGAAGCCGAAGAGACAACGCTGTTTGGAGACTTCTCCGTGGTCATGTGGCCGGATGCTGTTCGGAGACTTCTCTGTGGTCATGTGGCCGGCATGACTAAATGCCAAGGCACACAGAATGCTGTTACCTTCCCACCAAAGCAGTACCTTTTTTATCTACTTGCAATTTCTTGCTTTCAAACTGCTAGGTTGGCAGGAGCTGGGGCCAGAGACGGGAGTTCACTCCGTCACGCAGCACTAGGGTCTTGAACTGCCAAACCACAGATCTTCCGGTCTGCAGCTCAGCTTCTTAACCTCTGAGCCACTGTGGCCCCTTCTCTGTCGTTACTTGACGAGAAAGTAAGCAGATGGTAGTCTCTAGAACAAGTGGAGAGGAACACTATAAGAGGAGTAAGCAAAGATGCTCTCAGTTCTGCATACAGCTTATAAGAGATGAAAAAATGTAGGATAGTTACCAGAGTCTGAGAGTCACTTTGTTCATACGGGATATTGGAGAATCTTCCAAATAGTTTTGCAGTCGACAAAGCATTTAACCTAGCCAAAGAGAAATAATAGGCAATGAGCTGGAACAGTAAGAGTATCTGCTGCCAGTGAAAGGGAATGAGAGTAAAAAATGCAAAGCAAGAGGTGAACAAATACACTTAGCATCTGATGCAGATGAATTTTGCATCCCAAGGTCATTTCTTATTAGAGCAAAAGCTCTACTAAGTCCCAGAGCAAGTGGCTGGGGCCTTGAAAATCTCAGAGTTGTGTGTCACAGGCCCCTGCCACACGGCAGGGAAAACACTGGCCAAAGGGCGGCTTTTAAAAGCCGCACGAAAAAAGAGACGCCGCGGCGGGATCCCACGATCCCCTGAGCCGCGGCGCCGTTGCTCCCCGGCACTATCAGATGCCGGGGAGGAAGAGACGATTGGGAGGGGGAGGCTGCCGAACTGTGCATGCTCGAGGATGTGCAGTACGGCTGGGGGCCGGGGATGCGCCGGCGGAAAGACGCGCCGGCGATCCCACGGCCGGCAGTGATGTGGCCTTTCGGAAAGAATCACCTAGGTAGGTGGGGTTTTTTTGCTGCGGGGTTTGGCCAGGAGGGGCGGGCTGGGGACGGGCGCAGCACGATTCCCAGATGTTGCTGTGGGATCGCGCCCGTTTGCTGCGGCCCCGATCCATCCCTCTCCCGGCCCAAAACGTCTCGTGTGAACAGGGCCACAGTAATCTTTACCAAAATGTGGGTAACTGTGTTGAGGTCCCGTTCACACGGAGAAGTTGCCGAGCTAAAGACATGGATGATAGGTGAATTTTCGGTGCGCGATCACACCGCAACATCTGGGAAGCGTAGTTCACCCGTGGCTAACCCGTGGCTTTCCGCCGAAGATGCAGAGTAAAAAACTACCATATACAATGGTAAACGACCATATACAACAGGGCAAGGGCGGGCGTCTGATCGCGTTTTCGCTCGAATCCCGTGGCATCCGGCGCCCGTCCATGTCCCGTCACAAACCAGAAGTTTTATTTGTCTCCACAGGATGCACTTGCTCAATCATGTGCATGCACAAACTTTAGTGGGGGAAAAAATCCCGTTTACCATGGAAGCGGTGCCTAGCGATTGCCGGTGTGATCACGCCGCGCCGCTTCTTTGCCGCACTTCAGGATAGCCGTGTGATTGGCACCTACCGGCATAACCACAGGAACTCCACGGGACATGTGATCGGGCTGCCGCGCTTTACTTTGCTCTGGGGCAAACAGCCACGCCTCAACCCTGCGTTATCTGGCCTGTGTGACCTGGGCCTGAGATGAGGTTTTCTCAGGAAGGGTTGCAACTGAGAATTGCCATTAGAATTTGTGGAATGTCCTATGAGCCACAGACACCACCTGGGCAACTGTCCACAATGATATTCCCAGCTGATCATGGAAGTAGAATGAAAGCTCATCTAAACCAGGTTGAACATCAACACCTGGATTGGCTTTTCTGGGAACCAACATCTTGTCAGACTTGAGTGCCAGTTTGTTGGCCCTTTACAAATTAGTCTCCAAGGCATCATAATCCTTAAAATAAACTTGTGTGGTGTCATTGTGGTATAATGTCTAACATGTTGGACTTAGACTAACAGATCTGGTGTCAAGCCCCTGATGAATTATGAATCTTAGTGGGTGACCTGGGGTTGTCACCATCTTATCCGCAGGCTTGGTGTCAGCATAACCTTAGCTGGGGCAAATGCTGGGTCCTGGGCTGGCAGTGGGGCCTGCTGCTTGACTGTATGCCCTTCCTGTGCCTGCCCTCTTGCTTGCTGGTCTACTGCCATCCACACTCTGGGCACACGTGCTGTCCAGTACCGACAGAGGGATTGCATGCAGGTAGTGCATATGGCTGGGAGCATAGGTGATAGGAGGCTCAGGAGTGAGCAAACTGGTGGGGAAGGATGCATGGGCAAGCTGTGGTGCAGGGGCATATGGGCAGGTGGACAGCCTTAAGATAGGTGGAGAAATTATAGAAGCAGAAGAGGAGGAGGAGAGTTCCCCTCCCCACAACAGACACCCCGTGAGGAAGGTGGGGCTGAGAGAGTTCTTTCAAGAACTGCTCTGAGCTCTGGCAGAACTGTGGCTTGCCCAAGGTCATCCAGCAGCTGCAAGTGGAGGAGTGGGGAATCAAGGTTCTCCCAGATTAGAGTCTACGCACTTAACCGCTACACCAGACTGGCTCTTGCAGCACTGTACTAGTTTGGGGAACTGGAACTTTAAAAAAAGGGTAAAAAAAGAGATAAGAGCATCAATGGATACAAGCAGTTTAAGAGGAAACCAAACAGATCCTCTGCTGTTGCTCTGCATTCCTAGTAGTTTACTTAGCCAGCACTTCAGATATAGAAAGTCACACACATGAAGCTGCCACGTATTGAGTCAGACCATTGGCCTAGCAAGGGCAGTGCTGCATACTCTGACTGGCAGTGTCACTCCAGGGTCTTACGCTTGGGGTCTCCTTCGCATAATCTTATTATCTGATGTTTTTAACTGGAGATGCCAGGGATTGATCCTGGAACCTTCATTTTTTCCAAGCAGATGCTCTGCCACTGAGCTGCAGCCATTCCATATACTCCTGTCCCAATTAGAACCACAAGGAGCAGCGGTTCTCCCAATATGGGTGGTTTGTCCCCCTCCTCTTAGGAAAAAGGGTACTTTTGAGGGTGGAATTTGGAATTTGTGGACAAGTAGACTTGCGGGCAGGTAAATAGTGTCATTTGCAGATTTGGGATCATCCACCTGGCCATGTGGAAAGGTAGTTTTGAAGCTGATTACTGGAGCTGTTGTTTTTTTTTTTAAAGCGAATGACAGAGGAAACAAGAACCTATTAAGACAGATGGTCCTGAGGCCACTTACCAGTCTATACCCTCAACATACAGGCAGGACATGAGCTGTATTTGCAGAGACAATGGAAGTGAAACAGCTCCCCGGGGACACATTCGCTTTTTTCCTGGAAGGTGACTTACCCAGCACACTCTTATGGCAACCGTGGGGCTCGTTATAGTTTGTAGATTGCTGGTGTATCAACATTTACCACCCCCACCCCCAAAAAGGTATTTCTTCATCACAACTGCACAGGATTTCCGTGAGAGTGAATAAGAGAGAACCCTCTGTGCTGCTCTGAGTTCCTGAGAGGAGGTATGGGATAAAAATGTAACATGTTCCAGAACTTTTAAAAACCAAACCTAACATATTATTGTCATTTCCATGCTGGGAACTTAATCCTTGGCACACCTGGGCCCAATTCGGGGCATGTGAGGAGAGAGGGCTTGAGCTTTCAGCCCATAACATTTTCCTGACCTGAAATGGCCCCAGTGGGAAGCTATTTACCCTGCTGGGGAAGCCTAGGTGTATGCCACCGGAGCACATGGAGCCCCCAGTGGGGCAAATAGTGCCCCCCCTGGTTGTTTCAGGTCAGCAAAATGTCACAGGAGGAAGCCTGAATCGTCCTTTCATCATGCACCATGGTCGTTATCACAATTCTGCAAATCTTTAATCCCATCTTAATTCATGAACAGCATGGAGGGTTAAAGGGAGCTAAGGAGGAGTGTGAAAAGAGCAATACGTAATCTTGAATTTGTACCCTCCTCCCATTTTTAGGCTTACCACATCCAATGTGTGCAAACCCTCTTAGAGGTCTTCCTGTCTCAGAGACATGATCTTTTTTATGGATTTGTGAAAGGAACTGCAGGTTGAAAAGGATTAACCCTGCAATGGAAAGCCATAATACCTTCACTTGTGTCTGCTAATACACACCATGGTTGGGGTGATATGCACCTCTTGACTCTTCAATGGCAGCAGCCAGAGAGTGTCACAATTTATCTGTTAACTTGAATGATGTAATTAAATCAAGCTAAACAGCATAATAAAAAGTAGGGACATTACCCTGCCAACAAAAGTCCGCATGGTCAAAGCAATGGTATTCCCAGTAGTCATGTCTGGCTGCGAGAGTTGGACTATAAGGAAGGCCGAGCGCCGAAGAATAGATTCTTTTGAACTATGGTGCTGGAGAAGACTCTTGAGAGTCCTTTGGACTGCAAGAAGATCATATCAGTCCATCCTAAAAGAAATCAACCCTGACTGTTCCCTGGAAGGCCAGATAATGAAACTGAAGCTCAAATACTTTGGCCACCAAATGAGAAGGGAGCACTCACTGGAGAAGACCCTGATGCTGGGAAAGATTGAAGGTCAAAGAAGATGGGGACAGCAAAGGATGAGATGGTTAGACAGTGTCATCGATGCAACGAACATGAAATTGAGCAAACTTCAGAGGACAGTGGAAGACCAGAAGGCCTGGCGTGATCTGGTCTATGGGGTCGCGAAGAGTCGGACTTGACTGTGCGACTGAACAACAAACCAGCAGAATGAACCAATGAAACATCAAGGCATGGCACATATCCACCACTGCCTCTTATTTCCCGGCATCTTCTAACATACTAAACTCCTTTCGGATCAGGGAAGAGAATGAAGGTGTTCAGCTTCTGCCTTTTTCTTCCTGCCCCCAGTGGAATTCAGCTATCCAGTTTCTCCCATCTCCAGTACTTTTACAATACGATCCTAAACAGAGTTATGTCATTCTAAGGCCATTGAAGACAATGGGCTTAGAAATGAGTAACGTTGCTTAAGACTGCTCTGTTAATGGGCTGCTTGCTTCCTCCCTCCCTGCCAAGCAGGTATCAGAACCCTGGAATCCAGAGTAGGATTGTCACTTTCCAGTTCAGATGCATAACTCCAGAGGCGAAGTAGTATCAGTCCTTTGCAGCAAATTAAACAGACGTGTTTCTGACACCGTCAAGTCAAACAAAGTTTTATTTCAGCACAAGCTTTTGTACAGCCTGCTCAAAAACTCATATTCAGGGGGAAAAACCCAGAGGCAGTACCCTTTCCTTCAAAGGTTTTTGGATTTTGGATTAGTGGGTATGGCTTCTGTCTTTCTGGTGATGCCACAGTATAACCTAACTCTTCTTTCCATAGTTGCAGTAAGCACTTCGGTGGGCGTATTCTACAGCAGGTAGAAAAGAGGGGATATTCTAGTGAACAAAAGGTATGTCTTCCTTTTAAAAAAGAACCACTCACCAGGAGATGGTAACTCAAATTCACTTCCCACTAATCCTCTGATAGCATGTAGCTGTGCTAGGGCAGAGCAAAATTTGCATTGATGTAGGAACAAGGGCATACGTCTCATGGGAGGCAGTCTTGTAAAGCTGCCTCTGTATTGCGTGGCCCCTGTTACAACCAGTTTACCCTAATGTACCAGTGCATTTTCAGACACTAAATGCAAAGCCTTTACTGACTAATGTGTGTTCAGTGTCTCTTTTGTTGTCTGTGCTAAGGTAGTTCAACATCCCATTATGGCACAAGTAAGCTAGAATGAGCAACTCGGGGGGGGGGGCTGTTGGTTTTTTGTGTGCTGTAGCAGTTATCTTTGGATCTCTTGCCCTGCCATTTGTCTGCTCATTTCTGTATAATATCATGGCTTTGTATGCTGCTGCTGCTACCTTTCTGGAGCCTGGAACAGAATTTAAGAGTCATCTTGTAGACACTGTCTGTTTCTCCTAGTATCTGTCAATGGAACATAACAGTTGGGAGAAAACACACTCAAGGTGATATTATGCCCTTTGTGCAAAACTTTGGCTTTAAGTTCTGTTTGCATTCCCCAGGGTTCCCTTGGGGCTCCTTATGGCAGTGGTTTTCCAGCCATGTTCCAGAGAACCTTTCAGTTCTTTGACAAGAAGATCAAAATTGCAAGATGAAATGAACGGGGGACTTGAGGCACTTTAAAGACTAACATGTTTTTATACATATTCTAGCACAAACCTTCATGGACTAGAGCACATTTCTTCAGAGGCAGACAAGATTCTCTAGGGGGGAAACCCTGTTTCCCATTTATTACCAATATTGCTTGGAGTCCCAAGAGTCCCAGGATGTGCTCTCAGTTCACACAGGTTAAATCCAAATAGGCATGACCACTGTTTCACATGGAGTGAGTGCACATGGGCCCAAGAATGTACTCTAGATTGTGCCTCAGAATGCTCAAGAAGTGATGTGGAAAGTATTCTTTGAAGTTATTAAATATGACAGCTGTTGTTTTATGGGAGTGGGGACTGAACAATCCCATAGACCATTTCAGCTCTCTGTTTTATGTGACCACATCCACCACAGGGTAATTCATTCCTAGGTTGTCCATATGTACTCTTATCCAGAGGCAAAGTATATTGGGGCTTTCATTGGTTGTGATCTTTACAGGAGTTTTGGTGGGGTTACACTGGGATTTATAGGTATTCGTATATTGTTGAGGTGTCAGTAGGTTTGACAGAAGAACCTGGACATGAATCTTGGAAATCCCCTTCTGCCATCATCTTGTTATATGGCCTTTGGCACAGTGTTTCTGCTTTAGTTCCCCATCTATAACATGAATAACACTACACAAAGTTTTAAAGCAATTTGCGAATTGAAAATTACTACTTACATAGGTGGTGATATACCCATAAACTCCTTCTTCTGTCCAGATCTCAGATTTGTTGTTTGATCTATATTAAAGTCCATGTCATCTGTTACTGTAGTGATGGTTTGGGTAGGCTTAATTGCATTTACAAGTGATGTGAATAATAAAAACATTATTTCTCTTGTGCATCAAGTATTTTTTTTACCTGCAAGATTGTATGTGCAGAAACACGAATAAGTGCTTGTTCAAGTAGACACATTGGTAATTTTAGGGTAATTAATCTAGCTGTTACCGTTGTAGTCCGCCCTTTCTTCCAAGAGCTCAAGAAGACAGTGTGCTGCCTCTCAACAATGCTGAGAAGTAGATTAGGCTCATGGAGAGTCTGCTCCACCCCCATCAGCCATCCAACAACCTTTGCGGCTGAATGGGGATTTGAACCTGTACTGTACCACATTAGCTGTAATATGGTAATATGGTAATAATTGCCGTTTGGTCATGCCGGCCACATTACCATGGAAACATCTTCGGACAGTGCTGGCTCTTCAGCTTGGAAACAGAGATGAGCATCGCACCCTAGAGTCGGATTCGACTGGCTTTCGAGCAAGGGAAACCTTTACCTAATCCAGTTAATACAGTTAGCATTATTACCTGTTTGATTTGCTGTCCAAAATTGAATTCAGAATTCCCATAACATGGAGGCAGGTCCTCATTTTGAAAAACGTATTGTCAGTAGGATAAGGAAAAACCCTTGTCTTATTTTCTGAAGAAACTTACTAACCTGGTGAAAGGTAAGGATAAATTTGTGACTAACATTGTGGCCCTCTTTGCAAATATAACACAGCAAATGACCTTCCTAAATTCACAGGGGCACTTGTGCATCCTTTCCTAGGCCTGTTCGCAATGCGCATTTTATTTGGTACTTTGTATGCATGCAGACATGGCTCCTCACTTTCTTTTGTAATATCCAGGACTGGAATCTGGATCAAATAAATAGATATTCCTGAAATTCAAAATTCTGTTTAAGCAGCACAATGGGGTGGATGCTCATGCCATAGCCCTCACAAGCAGCAGATGAAGAGGTGACCCTGTTTCTGGGCTGCACCACTTCAGACTGGAGGTAGGGTTTCAAATGACTGAAAGCTTTTCCACCCCAAAAATTCCCTATCTATTTGAAGGAGCATGTGAAATCAGTAATACAGAGCCCTCACCTGCAGCCTGGTGTAACACTTTCCAGGAACAGGTTTACCTTTTGATCTGCTTTCAGGAAAAACAGCCTCTAGTCAGGTTTCTAATAAACAAGATTTCTTCATTTCTTCTCCGGATTACTTGACAGAGCCTGCTACCTCCTATCACTCATGCACACACACATGGTTCCTATTAGTTTCCCTGGGAGCCATGAGGCCCTTGGCAGGGGTGTGAGGCTCTCCACAAGAACTCACTGTTAGCAGCTCTCTTCTGCCACATTGTCGCTATTCTTCTGAGTGTTTGAGGAGTTTCTTATATAAAATGCTGCCTTTGTAATGCTCGTGTTCTTCTCTGGCTCATTTCACCTTTTTTAGGGAGGAGTTTATGCAATCTAACTCTAACTGCCTGCAGTAGCATTGCAAAGGAAAAGAGAAAGACAGAGAGAGATAGTATGTCTAAGGAAGGGTTCTTGAAGGCAAAACATCTCCATAAATATAGGGTTACTAACATCATTAGGAATTTTTGCTCTCGGTTTCAGTCACTTGCGCTTCCACCAAAAGGCCTGCCTCATTCTCTGAGATCTCCTTCTGAGCATGTTAGAATCACTCCCTCTGGAACAAGGCGACTTCTGCTGTTTATAGATCTCTGTTTTTTGGAATCTCCTGAGTGCATCCATTGATAAACAGGAGAGGAAATCTGAGCTGTGCTGGGCGGCCTGTCTCCTGGCCTTGATCTGCCACTTTCCTGACAGGGATTCCCTCCCAAAGCTTTCATTTTAGCTTTCTAAATAGCTGCTTGTCAATTGAGCTCTGGCAGACAAAGGCTGAGCCTTCACCCCCGTCATAGATTATCTGGAGATCACCACTCACACTTGCTACATTTTCTCCTTGCAAAGGGGGGAAGAGAGAGTCTCAACTCCTTACAAAATTATATGCCCGTTGGGAGCAGAAATTGATGTGTAATGGGCAGCTAAGGTCGTTTTGTAAAGGGTGCCTGGTTTGTTGGGATACCTCTCTTCTCGGTTGCACTTGTCGATGAAACCAAATTCTCGTCAAAGGGATGAATGTTGATAAAGAAATTTCTAGGCTGCTCTTCATGGGAATGGCAGCTATCAATATTATATTGGAATATGCACAATTTTGTGTTTTGTTATGGTGTCTGGGCCTCTTCTCTCTCTCATAACTTTTTAAAACTTTTACTCTCTTGTCGCTCCTGATACAGCGCCCCCTGACTTATTTAAATGCCCCCCTGAGGTCAAAAATTCTGCCTGTGGCCCTGGGCCAAGGCCTTCCCCTGAGGTTCCCTCAGAAAAGGGTAAGCACTTGTTCTATGGTCATCCTGCAGGACAGCGGGGAAAATAGCATTTCCAGGCCCAGACATTTGGGGCCAGGCAGATAACTAATTTAGAGTGTATATTACTGGAACTGCAAACACAGTAGGGACTCAGGTGTGGCTCAAATGTACTGTACAGAATTAAGCTGGTGTTGGAACACCTTTACTGTCATGGCTTCTTCCAAAGAATCTTTGGGATTGTAGCTTTGAAAGGTGCTGAGACTGCTAGAGAAGCCGCTTAGCATCCCACCACTACCACAATTCCCAGGATTCCCTGGGAAGGAGGAAGGATAGTAGGGTAGTGTGATTTTGGAGCTTTACAACCCCTTTTTGTTAAGTTGTACTGGCTGTTTTTCTAGTCCCTTGCAATATCATTAGCAGCTGCCCATACAACCGTCTCCTGAAGGATTGGATAGAAGAAACTGACCTTGGCCTATTATACACGGATGTTTTGCCTCGTTTTCATCGTACATGTCCATTGGATTTTCTTTTTCATTCTGCATTGATTTCCCCCCTCAGTTTGCTTTCCAGTTGCTGTTTCCCCAGATTTTCTGAGACTGGTTTTGTGTTCATTTTTCCCATGTTTTGCTTCCGAGCCAAAGGTAATTAAAAATTTCTTCAGATTTCCACCCGCCTCTTTGCTGCCCCTAGAGGTTTCTCATTGTTTTACATTTAATTTTTCTTACAAGCAGCATGTGTTTTGCGATATGTTGTAAAAAAAATGAAATGACTCTTGGCTGGGCTGCCATCTCCCACCACCCAGTTGAAACCAGGTGGCAGGAGAATGCAGCAGGATCATTGTGCCTGTGTGAATATAAATATCTAGAGGTCCTATAGATAAGAGGTCCTAAAGGTGATGGAAAGGGAGCTTCCTTTCCACTTTTTGGCCCCGGTCACATGAGAGGATTTGGGCCGGGAGAGGGACGGATCGGGGGCGGAGCAAACGGGCGCGATCCCACCACAACATCTGGGAAGCATTGCGCGCCCGTCCCTGATCCGGCCCTTCCGACGATAACCCGCAGCAAAAAAGCACCACCTACCGAGGTGGTTCTTTCTGAAAGGCCGCATCAAAGCTGGCCGTGGGATCGCCGGCGCGTTCTTCCGCCGGCGCATCTCCGGCTCCTGGCCGAACTGCGCATGCTCAGACATGCGCAGTTCGGCAGCCTCCTGTGGCTTTCTTCCTGGTCTCCCCGGCATCTGATCGTGCAGGGGAGCAATTGCATGGCGGCTCACGGGATCTATATGATCCTGCCGCCGCGTGCCTATTTTGGTGCGGCTTTTAAAAGCCGCACTTTGCCCGTCCTCTTTTCCCCTCGTGTGGCAGGGACCTTTCTTAAGGTGTGTCAACTGAGAGGCTTGTCTGTTGATCTTGTAGGAGTAGGAAATAAAGATATTGTGTTTCTTTGTTGTGCTATTGCATTCTAAAATAGTGGCTTCTCAGAAGCCTAATTGAGAATTCCTCAGTTGATACGATATATCAGTTTTCAGCACTTTCCATTAAAAATGCTTTTACCTTGAAAAGGTTTTGTGGCAGGAGCTTAGGAGATCCTTCTGCATACAGGTTGGTGTGGAAAGTGGTCCTCAAAAGCCAAGAGAATTTGAAAACCACTACTCAACCTTCCAGGGGTTCAGAGTTTGAATGTCCACATCAGTGAACACAAAGAGGCTTTCTTCTGCCCCCTCTCAGGCTTTATTTCCATGCATGTCGAGTGTTTCCAGTCTTTATTCCAGACAGTGTTTTGAAGGAGTGAGTGTTGCTTATCCCAGGGAGTGCCCCTAGATGAGTTCATGGGGCTTGTGTTGTGCGCAGATCCCCCGCTCATCTCTCCCACTCACATTTGGCTGAGATTATTTGCTGTCAGTCTGACAGATGGGTGATGCTCAGCTGCTCGCCACATACAAATGGATACATATTAATTTTTCAGTTTGCTAGACGGACACCGAAACAGCACAGATGGGAAATGGCCTATCGGTCATTCTGATGCCCAGCTGCTCTGCCCTTGATATATGAGTGGACAGAGAGTGGACATTAGGAAGCCACAGGGCTCGTGGAAACAACAAAAAGAGCTGAAACCTGATTCCAGGCAGTGGATGTTCCAGAGGGTAAGGGCAGAATAGGGGCGCCATTGAAGTCAGCCTCAATCCTTTTAACATATGTACATTGACCTTACTTTGATTGCAAAACCATCCTTTTCCTTTGTCAACAAGAGTCACAAGTTTGCGTATTGTGTGAGGCACACTAGATAAAAGCAGGCCCAGATTTTTTTACCTCTCTTTCCCTAGCAGCGTGACCCTGGGGACTTTTTCCCTTTAAAAATTGACTTCCAGCCCAGCAGTCACTCCTGCTTCTCAAATTTGTGTGTGCTTCTGTCATCTTGGTCCAAGTCAGTGGGAATGATGTAGTAATTTTAGGGTATGTCACTGTGCAACAGCTGTCCAAGTTCCTGGTTGGACACTGTGGTGCTCAGCTGGAAATGCAGGAAGCTGCCCTGGAAGAGCAGAAATAATGTTTTGTAGATTCCACAGACGTCGATGACCCCACTGTCAGTTTTTATGTCCATGACTGTAGGAGGGGAGCCAGTGAGGTGCAATGGTTAAAGTGTCAGAGTGGGACTGAGGAGATACAGGTTCAAATCCCCATTTTCTCTTCGTTTACCTCACAGGGTCATTGTAAGGATAAAATGGGAGAGGGGAGAATTGTATTCTGTCTTGAGCACCTCTAAAGACGAACAGGACAAAGGTGTACTAGTTAGATAGAAAGGGACTGGACTGGGCCAAACCCTATACTGAATGCATGATACAAGTGCATCTACCCCCCAAATAAAGTTTCTGTGAATGTGCCATAATAAAATCTTAGCAGGTTGTAACAAGTGTTAAGGTAAGTGTCAAGGTTGTCTAATGAACCCATCAATATTTGGATGCTCTTATGACCTCAGGTCTATGCAATTAGTAACTGGGATAGACATCAGCAGCACCCTTTGCTCACCCTGAGGTGCCAACCAAGAGAGAATTGGTGGAGCGTGCCACCATAAGATTTGTTAACTATACACTTGAGTCTGATCCTGAATTGCTACACTCCAACATTTACCAAGGAAGGTTCCCCCCTAAAACTAGCTGCTGACCACATGTACTGAAGGGGCTGTATGTTATAGTTCTCAAACAGTGTAAGCAGTGTCTTCCAGGGGCTATTTCAGTTCAGGGAAATGGTGTACAGTGGAAGCTTTAAGTTCCTTCTCCCTGTGTATCATGGTCCCAATCTGATTTGGGCCTATTTCTGGCTGGGAAGTACAGAACTCCAGAACACATCTATAAATCTGACCTGGAGACATCCTTGGGTAAAATGTAACATGTAGTTAGTCCCTGGTCAGTGTCACAAATTGTGCATAGTGAGCAGGAGTGCGGATAGAAAACAAGGTGCGGTCTGTGACCAGGAATGCCTTCACAAACAACATCCACAATGGACCAGATAAGGTGAGCCTTGCTACATGTTATGCCAGTTACATACATACCCATACCAAGTGGCGAATTACTTTTCAGTTTAGCCCCTGACAATCAGTGAATAAAATCTATTGAGAACACTTTGCTTACTATCCCATGTACAGTTGTGGCATTGATACCTCAGAGGGTTTTTTCTGTTATATAGTTTATTTAGGTAAAATATGTGTATTCCACCACAAAAGAAAAGTCTGCAAAGTGGCTTACAATCTGTTACAGAATACAGAAACCCCCCACAGTAATTTAATATTTCAACAGCAGATAGCAACCATATAGCAATAAAAGCAACAGCCCCCAAAACAAGGGCACGAGAACTAACAACAATTATAATTGCAAACTAAGAGCTGTGGTTTCCTTTATTGACTCAATTCATCTTATTTTGTGTCTTCCTGTTTTCCTACTGTCTTCAGCTTTTCCTACATTATGGTCTTTTTCAGTGAGTCTTGTCTTCTCATAATGTGACCAAAACAAGATAAGCAAAAGTTTAGTCATTTTAGCTTCTAGGGAAAGTTCAGGTTTTATTTGATCTAGAACTTACTTATCTGTCTTTTGGGTGGTCCATGCTAACTGTAAACCTTTCCTCCAACACCAATTTTTAGATGAATCAACTTCCTTCCTGACAGCTTTCTTATTGTCCAGCTTTCACACCCATGCATCGTAATGGGGAATACTGTAGCATGAATTATCTTGATCTGGGTCGCCAGTGACACATCCTTAAACTTAAGAATCGTTTTTCATTCCTTCATGGCTGCCCTTTCCAGTCTCAATCTCCTTCTGATTTTTTGGTTGCAAACAGTCTTTTGGTTGATGATTGAACCAAAGAATAGAAAGTCTTGAACAATTTCCGTTTCTTCACTGTCAACCTTAAAGCTGTGTAATTCTTCAGTAACTTTTGTCTTCTTGTTGTTCAGATGTAATCCTGCTTTGGCACTTTGTGCTTTAACCTTCATCAGCAGTCCTTTAAAATCTTTACTGTTTTCTGCCAGTAATGCGGTGTCATCTGCATATCTCAATTTGTTAATGTTCCTTCCGCCAATTACCCATTACCAAAAATCTGGAAGAATAAAATTCTTCACAGTACCTTAAGCTCAAAAAAGTCCATCAGTGGCTATTAGCCACAAGGTATAGCTAGGGGCTCTGGGGCAAGTGATGCTCTGTCTTGGTGCTTGGGGGGGGGTCAACAGGGGGAGGGCTTCTAATGTCCTGGCCCCACTGCTGGACCTCCTGATGGCACTGGTATTTCTGGCCACTGTGTGACACAGAGTGTTGGACTGGATGGGCCTTTGGCCTGATCCAACATTGGCGTCTCTTATGTTCTTATGTCTGTCTCTGTGTTATTAATTTATTCAAGCATTTATTTATCACTTTATTTATTACCCATACAGTCACACATTCATGCACATGTGCATTTGCACACACAACTATCCGAATATAACCAAGGCTTTTGACCTTCAAAAAAATTTAAGAAATTGAAGTGAGTAAATGCAGAATTAAATAAAATAACTGGAAATCTGTAGCTCCAGTTTACAGAATTGGAGGTGTTTTTGTTTTTTTTAAACAGTGGTTCAGTAGATTCCCTGTAGCTCAGTCTTTAGAATGTCACATTTCTGGATTTGTGTCTATCTCAGTTCTGCAATCCAGTCTATTGGTTGAGTAGCTCAAAATGTCATAAAAAACAGGTATGGAATGGAGGGCAAAGTGTACTGTTGTCAATAGAGAAAAAGGATTTTCCCAGGCTCAAAATGCTAGAACTCAAGAGTCAAGCAGAAGATTCAAGATAGGCCAGAGGATGTACTGTTTAATGTAACACATGAATCAACTGTTGGAATTTATTGTCCCTGTTGTCAGCAAGTAGCTGAGGTGTCTTTTGAAAAGGACTAACAATGTATATGTATGACATTTTGAGGTTGGGCACAAAGGTTCCTTTCCTCTCATAGTGGAACCTTCTTCTGGCAGAAGGAGCCCTCCTCTGACTCAGGGAGCCTTTACTGGAGGAACACACCTCTACTGTGAGAGGAACAGAATGCCAGTCTTCTGTCAGTGGCAAGTTATGATGCTGTGTAAATTCCACAGTTCTGGGCAGACACAGAAATTGATATTGGCCATGAAAGTAACTATCTAAAAAATTCCAGCTTACAATTATTTTAAAATTTCTAGGATTGTCTGTGGGCAATGCAAGATGTTCAGTTTTACAGTATTAAAATTCTACAAGAAATGCCATTTAAAAGGGAGCATAGAATGGGTAGGGGGAATTAAAAATGAAGTTTCTTTTCTGGACAAGGATAACATGGGTCATAATAAACACGAAGCTTTTGAACATCAGGGACTAGGAGGAGGAGGAGGAGGAGGAGGAGATTGGATTTATACCCCGCCCTTCACTTGGAGTCTCAGAGCGGCTTACAAACTCCTCTCCCTTCCCCTCCCCACAACAGACACCCTGTGAGGTGGGTGGGGCTGAGAGAACTCTGACACAAACTGCTCTTTTTCAAGGACAGCTGTGCCAGAGCTTGTGACTGACCCAAGGTCACATCAGCAGGTGCAAGTGGAGGAGTGGGGACACAAACCCGGTTCTCCCAGATTAGAGTCCGCACACTTAACCACTACACCAAACTGGCTCTCAGGAGCAGTATGTATTATACATAAACATCTTCCAGTATACATAAATGACTCAGAATTAATGTCGTATTTTGTATATATAAATAGATATAATTATACACACCAATAAAGTCCATTTGATTGTGATTTTTGTATGAGTTTCTGAGAAATATATAGCTTATGAAGGGGGATCAACATTTCAGGTACGCCTCAAATGTGAGGTTGTCATTCCATCTGTCAATCTGTGCAATAACTGGCAGTGCAAATAATGCCCCATATTCTTACAGACCAATATCTAAAAGATCCCTCCCCCCTACAGTTTAGGTATATCTGGATTCCAATTTAATAAGGCTTTGTGTCAGCTCAGATATCACATGGAACCAATTGTTTGTTTTAACTTTGTTTAGTTACAGAAACTAGGATTCCGCTCATAGATGATCACTCCAATTCTGGCTTGCCTTGACTAATGCTGGTTTCCTTGCCTTCTCGTTGTAGTCTGGGAGAGCATCAGGAAGGAACAAGCCAGGATTAAACAAGCATTAAGCCAGGGTTTCTGCATTCGTATATCACTTTAGTTGAATCTACCTGTTTAATCCTGGTTTGGTAGGCCACCGCTACTCACAGTTAGTGAAGTAGCCCCACATTCAGATGGTTACACTAACCATTGTTAATTTAATTATACCCTGTTTTTTGTATGATGTCTGAACTGAACCAATTACTCAGGGCTCTTTTTGTAGAAAAAGCCCAGCAGGAACTCATTAGCATAATAGGCCACACCCTGACAGCACCGCTCATTAGCACATTAGGCCACACCGCCATGTTACCAGAAGTGCGGTCATCCAGCCACACTCACCTTTCCCTTCTTATTCTGTTTACCTTGTTTGTTGTCAAAACCCAGGGCTTTTTTTGTAGCAGGAACTCTTTTGCATGTTAGGCCACACACCCCTAATGTAGCCAATCCTAATGAGTTTCTGCTATTGGGTGTGGCCTATTATGCTAATGAGCTCCTGCTGGGCGTGGCCAACTCGGGAGCCAGCCGGAACTCCGTTCCTCTGCGTTCCTGCCCAAAAAGAGCCCTGCAATTACTTATTAATTCAGTGTGGAAAACCATATCCCGGAGTATCTTTTATATGAAAGACAACTCTCTTCCAGAAGCTCATGGTTATGGGGCAACTGTGGTACAGAATTATCTGTAGTATCTGCTGAAGGTTGTTTTTAAAGAGAAAGGTATTCAAAAAAAAATCAAAACGTCTAACAACCTTCTATTATCTCCAAGGTGGGAAGAACCCATTACTGGCCCAGGATTAAATAATTATTATAAATGGAGATGTTGCAGATGTGGCTCTCATTTTTAACATAAAGTGAACAAAATGGAGAAGGGAATTGGAGTGATCCTTGCTTGTACTTACCATTGAATTTCTATTACATTAATACAGTGCTTCAAGCATGCAGATATTTCATTTTATTTTTATTTTATATGTGAGCAAACGGTTCACTGTAAATAATTGATGTTGTTTATGCAAAGCCATGCACAGCCAAATAATACGGAGCCAGGGGAGAGTGTCATGGCTTGTTGGAATATATTGGCAAAATTTCTTTTAATGACCAGTCTTCATCTCTCAGTGTGATTTGCAAAGTATATGCACATGTCTGATTGCACCCTTTGTGGGTAACAACATGGGAGTCACAAGATGGAACAGAAAACGTTTTCTACTGATGATCGGTTGCCCTGCTTAAACTAGTTTGGTGTGAAGTATGGATATTTTCCCCTGCATAATAACATGAAGGCTTCTGTATATTGAGCACTAGATGAAGTTATATGGTACAACTGAAGAAGTATCAACGAAACGAAGATTGGAATCCGGAGTCTTCGTCCCATGTCCTTTGTGCCGGCTTTGTACACTCTGTGTTGTTGTATGTTATATGTATAAACTGTATTGTAGCTGTTTATACACATTTGTGTTATAGAAATATTCTTTCTTCTCTTGCACTTCAGTGCCTTGGATTGCGTTATTTTATAGTGAGTAAAGTGCCAGATTGGGGTTCTGATCCCTGTCTGCCAAGAAGTTGACTGGGTGACTTGGTCATTCTCATCCCTGTCTGCCTCACAGGGTTGTTCTGAACGGAAGAAGGAAGAGCTGTGTCAGCCATCATGAGTCCCTCGGATAAGAAGGAACTCAGGATAATGCAGAAAAAACTATGTATACGCTGAAATTTGCTAAGTCCTATTAAGACTGGTATTAAAAGATTTGGAATGTAGCACTTTTTCCCAAGCTGACTTAAAAGAGGGAAGCATGAAACCCACTGTCAGAAAGATTTGTGAAGAACTCGTTTTTTAAAAAAATTGAACATTGCAATAGAACATTTTCAGATAGCATATAACCCATATGTACTGTTTTCTTTGATTTAATAAAAAGAACATTTAAAAATTAAAAAACAAGGAATGATCCTAGCCAAGTTAAATGCTATGAATTCTAATGGGAGCGATTGAAGGATATGTTTAACATCACTGAAATACATGAGTCTTAAAATAGTTTAACTTTGGCTCACTGTCTTAATATGACTTTCCCCACTATTTCCTGTCACAGTGCTTGCGATGAACCATTAACCTGTGCTGTTCAAAAGGAGAGTTCCTCCATCATTTATTTCTAGACGCAAGTTAGATGCCTTTCCCTAAGCAGCTGAACAAGAGGGACCAGTTTTGAATTTAGTGTCTTTTTTTGTCTGCTGCTGTAGGGCAGGTCTGATATCAGTCATCTTTTAAAAATCCATTTGCCTCTGTCTGAGTGCTTCACGCTTCAGTGCAGGAGTGCTGTGTGCAGCATGACCACACATTTATGTTTCATTGGTGCGTGTGGGTTTAAAATGCACACTGGATATGCATCTCCCTTATCAAGTGCTGTGCATGTATGTGCATATGGGTAGAATATACGATGTGCCAATGAGCACTGTTTGCAAAATGTATCTGTGGTGTATAGGCCCAACAATGGCTGCTGTGTCTGCTTGCTAGAAGCAGCACTTTGCCTTCTGATGGCTTTAGTAATAGTGACCAGTGTTGTTGTTACGGGAAATAACAGAGAGAAGTATTCTCAACTGAACAGTTGGAAACCTTTTGCTGTGAGCCTGAGCTAAAAGAGCCCCCCCCCCAAACCCCCCAGTCCATAGTTGCTCCTGAATAGATTAACCAGATTTCCATAATTAGAGGGTGAGGGGACAATGGGATTCTCTCCTGACTAGCCCCCCCTTCCTTTTGTCTTGCGCTTTAGATAATGGGCAAGCCGAGAGGGTGGGAAACTGACATACCATTTGGTCACTGGACAGTAATTTTCTCACACTGCCAAGGGAGAGCATTGAAACATCTGCCTTCTCTGCAGCACTTATTCACGTTCCCATTTCAAATGTTTGACAACTTCTCCTCTCTCCCCCCTTGGCCTCATTCCCCTCCACTCCTGGTCTCCCCTCTCTCCTTTTTCTTATATTTTTAACAGCATTTGATTGGTTTTAGATTTGGTTTTGTTTTGCTTTTAGCCTACATCAATAATAACCATAACCTTGCATTCACAATGTCCCTCTGCGGGGGCCCCCCCGTAGATGTGATTTTTCTAAAATTCTGTATGGCATTCTTGGTATCAGAGGGGTTTTATTTGTTCATTTGCAATATTTATATACCCACCTTTCCCTGAGCATCTCAAGACCAAAGGCAAATATTTTTGTAAAGACATATCTGTGGTCATATTCAAATGGAAGAAGGCACAGCAGAGACCATTTTAGCCTAAACTCATTAGAAATTATAAAACCATCATGTGTGTTCTGTTAAAGCATAACATTTTTAGAAGGGCAGCTCTTCCTCAGTTCTCTCCCTTGGGATGCTGTTCCAGTGGTTAATCACCCTGTGACGGACTGCACTTTTAAAAGCTTAAACAGATAAAGGACTGTAAAGGGTTAATTCTTCACAGAGCCAGAGAGCCTTGAGTGACAGGCTGATCCAAGAGATGTGATTAGTTAGCATCAGCTGAGCAGAGAAGATTTCTGAACTGGATGCTGAGAGATGCAGCCTGATTTTAGCCCTAGTTGAGAAGAGTCAAATACTGACAGTCTTAGAATTCAGTCCTGACTGAGAGCAGTTTAACACACGCAGGAGACGTGGGGAAAGTCGGCAAGATGAGTGGGTACTTAGACAGAGACTCCCATTCGGGCCAAAGAAAGGGGATAGATCATCTAGAGAGAAAAGAAAATTAGTCAAACAGGAAGTTAGCTCTGAAGACTGGAGAGATCCCTGGTCTGGTGTGGTTAAAAACTGCCTTTAGAGACCTTAAGAGTCAAGCAAAAACTCAAGATGAGTACTGGTGTTTCAAGATAAGGGGTTTGGGTACTGGAAGGAGTGTACCAGCCTTGTGGAAACCAAAAGAGTCAGAAAATATTCAAAGAAAGTGTGCTGGAGTGTTTGGAAAACACTGAAGCAAAAGCCTCTCAACATAAAGTTTTTAAGTAACTCTGAATAGCTGAAGAAACTCTCATTAGCCTGAACCATAAGAACTAAAGTCTGTGCATGTACTGGTTTTACCTCAGAGTTATCTATATTGTGTTACCTCAGAAATTTCAACTCCTAATTTCACCTGACCTTTCCCCTTTTTGTTGAATAAAATATTTTGTTAATTTTGAATTTCAGAACGTCTCAAGTGCCATTTTCAGTGGTTTAAGTTAAAGGGCGATCCTTCCTGACTCTTCCCTCAGGTTCCTGGGCTGAGCCAGCGGTAAAATATCATACTGAGACAGAGTGGGACAACCAGAGTTCTTCAGGAAAGAAGAAAACCGACCACTAGGGCTGCTCAGTCAGAAAGGCAAATAGAAACTGAGGGAAAACGTTGCCTCTGAGGGAGGGGAGTGGACAGGGCCATCATACACCCACATTGTTAATGATGCCTGAAGTAAATTCTTCCTTTATTACCCCCCTTTGTAAATTCTAACCCAGTAGGGGTTTTTGAAAATTCTTGATCCCTGTCTCCCCCCTTAAGATTCTTATGCACTTTAAACATTCATTACCTGTGGAAGTTCTTGTCCATCCCCAGGTCATCTCTTCATCTCTGTTTTTTAATATAAACTGAAAAGAGACTAGGCTTTGTAAGGCTATATAGTTATGTGTAGGTCAGTATTACAACATGTTCGATTATGATCTACTGACCTACCATCTCAACGACATAGGAATTAGGGGGACTGCCCTACAATGGCTTTCCTTCTTTCTCCACGGTTGGGGACAGAGGATAGTGAGAGGGTTTCTCAGCGACAGTGTCTGGTGTGTGGAGTGCTGCAAGGGGCGATTCTCTCACCAATGCTATTCAACATCTATATGCACCCCCTTGCCCAGTTGGTATAGGAGTTTGGGCTGGGTTGTCACCAGTATGCTGATAGTCCTTGTCTGTCGATAGTCCATGTGCCTGCCAGGGAGCTGAGTTGCAGCTTATTTAAAGTCCCGTCATTGCTTTCAGTGAGACACAAGTCATGAAGCTGTTTTGTGAACCATAATGTATTTTGTTTGTAATCTACAGGTGCAAATCTGTAGAGATTGCATTTGTAAATGTTATTTACATAATTCCTTAGAAAGCTTCACTTTTGAGAATTTCCATTTTTATTATTGTAATGTCTGAGCTGGGCCTTCTGCAGGTGCCACCCTGGAAATGGGCGCAGTCAGCAACTACCCATATACGTGCATTCTCTGTTCATGGAACAGCCTGCCTGAGGAGGTCAGGAAGGCTCCTGCTCTCCTGGCTTTCTGCAAATTACGCAAAACTAAATTATTCAAGAGGGCTTTTTACACAGCAAATAGAGCTATACTATAACAAAGTGGTTCAGA
Source organism: Gekko japonicus (assembly GCF_001447785.1). Lineage (NCBI taxonomy): Eukaryota > Metazoa > Chordata > Lepidosauria > Squamata > Gekkonidae > Gekko > Gekko japonicus. Next base: position 391,824 of record NW_015164715.1, on the reverse strand, counting down.
AAGAACCTTTGGGTAAAGGGTTAGGAACTATGGACTATGCCACTGTGTGTAGCTTGTACTATCTGTTGCTGTAAGTAGGTTCCTGCTGTGTGATTTTTATGTCATGTAATGCATCATGTTAATATTTATGCTTTGTTTTAGATTTCTGGTTGGTTCCAGATTTCTTCAAGTCAAATCCTATTGCATTGTTTATTGGATGTCCCATATTGTTGATTGTATTGCCTTATTTTATGTAATCCACCTTGAATCCCAGTGAAAGAGATACACACACACACACACACACACACACACACACACACACACACACACAAATGTAAATAAATATCAGGTATTTATTATATTTAGTCCCCAATTTTCAGCCAAGATTAGCTCCCCGTAGTGGTTTACAGGAATTAAAACATCTATTGCAGAATCTAACATGTACCATCTAATTCCAGTAATAATTAGATGGAGAGCAGTAAGCCTCAACAGACACAGAGTAATAATTTAAACAAACAACAAATAATAAGATTCTGAGATGAAATTGTTTCCTGGATCTGTTCATTTCAGTGGCAAAGTCTCGAGTCCTCACCATAGTTCTCCTAGTGTTCTTATCTGTACTGCTGATATTCAGGATTCTTGGCTGCCATGAAGGAATACCTTCCCTTTCTTCCCAGAAATATGCATTCAAAAACAGGCCCACCAGCACCTGATTTTTCTGTTTCATGGGTTTCCCTCATCCTGACCAAAATGGATCATTTCCTCAGTAGCAGCAAACAGGAGGTCCTGAAGATATAGGTCGACAAAGATCTGGTGTTGCAAGGAATACTCGCTATATTGCCCACTGACCAAACTGGTACTTCCAGTTTCCTACAACAGGAATTAGAAAGTGGTCAGCTATATAATCAGAGGTGATGGTTTGGTAGATTTTGGCATCTATCCCCACAATTATATATGCATCAGTCTTGTTAAAATCAGTTGGTCTCAAATGCATGATAACATGGGCTGGATTACAGCTTCTGATTAGGCTCTAGAACTCCCTGCCTTAGGGAGTAGAGCTGAGCAACTAACCAGGATGTAAGAAAAAGGGTGCATGTACCAAGGATTGAGTTTCTGTTGAGTATGGCTATCTGAAGGATGATTCACGGTCTTACCTGGCTGAGGATCCTCTTCATATGCAAAACAACAGCTCCTCCCCTGAGAGTATAATATGTAGTATAGGTGTGGGTAGGCAGTACATGTAGTTCTACAATCACAATTCTTCTCCTTCCAAAGAAGTTGAGGGAAAGGTGAATTAAGCTCATGCTTAATCTGTGTTGTACACAGATGATCACATTACATTATGTATAAACCTGTTCCTTCCATCACATGGAGGAGGTCCTTAGCCAGGTAAAGGCGTGAATGAGTCCTATATAGGATGGCTTCGGTTGAGAGTTGAGACTGTGAGGTTAGACTATTCCTTCTGTTGCTTCATACTGGAATCTAGCATTTTTCTCTGAAACATTTGATGCTATTCCATTACCAGAGTATGTTGTGTTAATCCCATTTATTGGATCATTTATTGATCACTTAACATGCTGGCATTTCCTAATCTGTTTCTTTCACAATTGTGACATTAGAAAGTAGGAAGTGAACTATAAGTTTCTGAAGTTAGTTTTGTACTAGTATTTCCATAGGTAATGATATCAACCAACATGTAGAATCAAGGTAAAAGTTCAGCCTGGTGTAGTCTCTTGTCTCCTAACTCTGAAAGCATATTCTGACTATACATTAACAATCATTCTCCATAGGGAACCTTTTAATATTTGTAGTTTTGTAAGCAGGCCTAGGAATCCCAGATAGAAAAGCAATGTTAGCATCTCTTCAAACTACAATTCCCAGATTGCATCCACATGTCATTTGGTACAACATGATCATTGCAATCATTCACAACTGGGTTGTCTTGTCTACAGAGGAAAGTCCAGTTGTGAACGCTTGAAAGATGGTATAATAACCAACAAGTGTAGCTATAGATAACATGTCTCAGCTAAACTGGAGTCAAACTAAGTACAATCAGTAGCATTTTATGAATGGGAATCAGCTGTTTGCCAAATCTTGAGCCCAGGCCTGGGGGGAAAATATTAACGTTTTCTAGTTTGTCAGATTTGTGGAAGATTGGCTCAGCTTTTGAGCTGCTAGATCTGCATCAGACACTTTTGATCCCAGGGCTCCAGTATCAGTGTCGTAGAAGCTTGAGCATCTAGGTACTTTTGGTTTTCTGGCATCCTAACTGAGGGTCAGTTTAGTTTTAGAAGGGTGCAGTTATCGACTTCCACTCCTCCTAACCTACCTGTCTCTTCTAATGTGAATTGTATGTTGCATAAAGTTCTATGGCTGTCAGGCAAGTTAATGTCTTGCAGCCACCAAGAGTCATGTGCATTCCATGCTGTATGCCTTTCACTGTTTTTTAAAAATCTCTCTGTTGATCCTCAAGGGGCTATGAAATTCTCTGCTCTTTAATAGCTTCCTGCTG
>NW_015164715.1:350570-389321 GCF_001447785.1 Gekko japonicus | reverse complement strand
CTGCTGAACACAGGATTCTGCTGCCATTTGGACATCATGGCCCCCCCCCTTCCCAGTCCCCCCCCCCACAGACAAATCTAGGCTTGGATGCCCAGAACTGCTGTTTACTAGAAGGCCCTTATAATTTTTCTAAAGGCGCCCCCCCAAGTCCTTGTATGTATTTATTTAGCTGGGAACAGGGATGCATCTCTCTGTAGATGTTTACTTATGGTGGTACTTTTCATATAATGGTGAGTAAATGAAGGCAGGGTGTTGGAGAAAGCCCAGTTAAAAGTTGCCATTTAAATCCTCTTGTGTAAGTTTGATATCCAGAGTGGAAGGACAAATGCCGTATAAGTCAATTAAAGCATTAGGTAATCTAATTGTACTCTGGCCACAAAGTGGCTTAAAGACTGAATGGCAGCTCTCCCCGGCCTCCACTTCAGCTTTCCCCGAGGCCTTTGTGAACGAGAAGAGGAGGAGGGACATAAGAGAGTGAATGGTGGGGGTGTGGGGGTGTGGTGGGAGGAGGAGGTCTGAGAGAATACATATACACAGAAAGACACACCAACAATGGAAATTAAGGGACATGCAAGAAGAGCTGGGTTAGCGGCCACAAAAGCATTGTGCCATTGGCAGGAAATGGTTATGTCTATCTGTGTAATGTGGCAGGCACTCCTGGTTGGTCCCTCTTCTCGCTCTCCACAGCTTTTTGGAATTTGCCAAGCCCTTCAGCAAGACTCCCGAAATGTCTCTGCTCATTAGATCAGAAGGAAGGGAAAGCCACGGGCAGGGGTAAAAAAACACTCTGGCACAATTAAAGTTACTTATGTGGGGGTGGGGAGGATGACTGGTGATGTGCTGTTAGCATTCCACCAGCTCTGTACCTTGATTGCTTCATCATGTGCATTCCTCTGCCTGCTTGCTGTGGAGCAGCTGAGCCCAGACCAGGAGGGGGATGGGAGGGTAGGGGGGGGAGGCACCTTGGAGCCCCTTGGGTAGGTTAAAGCCGGGTTGGCTGCCTTCGCTGCAAGTGATCCAGAATTTGAAACCATTTTTATGGAGAGGCATAGCTGCAAGCACAACTAGCTCAGCTTCTAAAATGTTGGCGACTGTTCAGTGTAGGAGCACCCTTCAGAAAGGAAAAAAAAAAATCCACATATGCTCTCCCAAAACGGGCAAAAAAGAGCTGGTAGCTATTAATATCAGAGGAATGACAGGTTGGTATTAATAGGTTACCCTAAGGATAATTTGTATAAGTCAAATAAATGAAATTTGAATGTTTGGATGGCCAGTTTAGAAGCTTCTCAGGGGTTCTGTCATGTAAAGGCCAGTAACAGTGCATAGACTTCCCTGAGAGACAGCTGGCCCAAAGGTACCAAGCATTCCCTTTAATGTTTACCTATAAGGTACTGTTTGGTATATATGAAGTTGTTTTAATCCCTGCAATTTCAAGCTGAAAATCTCTATTTTGATCTTGTTTCGCCTTGTGCAAAGCAAACCCATGATTCTGTTTCTTTCTGAGTTGTTTTATGTTTCCATGTACTGTTGTTTCCCCACACAATATATGCACTTGCTCAGCAATATCTGCACACTGATGAGTCAACTTCTGTATATATAATAGCCACCTGTGCCCTGCCTGTGTGACTCAAAAAGTCTGCACAATGGGAATACCCTGGGTGAGGTGGTTGGCTTTTGCAAACCCAGGAAACCCCCCAAGTTTGAAGAAAAATCCAAAAGGAAAAATGGGCAAGGAAAAGATATGAAAAACGATAGCGACGTCTGAGCAGGCAAATATATATTACCTCCCCCAAGGGGAAATTAAGCAGGCAGGCAGAAAGGGCAAGGGGGGAAACCGAGACAGATGGCAGAAGTAAGCAGAGATCAGTGGGGAAACAGGATTTCCACTCCACCGCAAGTCTTTGTGGATCTCCACCTTGTTTTATTGCATTAGAGCCCTGAGATCTCATGAGAAAGCCTCACAAGATCATGGCCACCATTTCGAGTTGTCAAGGCAAACTATGATAATCCTGAGGCTTCTGTCTTGCATACAATAAATCAAGGAAGGGTTTCTGTGGCTGAGAGACAGACCTGGTGCCTGATGCTTCTGAAAGGGCACTAAGCCCTTCTATACACGTCCTTCAACATGAGAGCAAGAGCTAGGGCTGGTATGGGGGAAATTGGATTTCTCTTCCCCCATTGTAGTGGGGAAATGGGTGGGGGGAGAGAATTGGAACCAGTAGAAATTAAGCAGGGAGGCAGAAATGGCAAGGGGGAAAACAGATGGCAAAAGGAAGCAGAGATCAGTGGGGAAACAGGATTTCCCCTCCACTGCAAGTCTTTGTGGGTCCCCACCTTGTTTTATTACATGTATAAATGATGCTCGCTGCATGGTATAGCCAGATCTCAGAAGCCAAGCAGGGTTGGTACTTGGAAGGGAGACCACCAAGGAAGACTCTGCAGAGGAAGGCAATGGCAAATGATCTCTGCTTCTCAGTTGCTTTGAAAGCTCCATGCTGGGGTTGCCATGTTACCTCCGACTTGATGGCACTTTACACACAAATATAAATGAGGCTAACTTGTACATGTAAATACATTGCACATAAGATCATATGACATTGTTTTTTAAAAAATACAAAACCGGCAGTGAAAAGCTGAGGCATGGAAAACATTATCCACAATAGAAATGAAGGTAAAAATAAATGAAAAAGAGAACATTCACTAATCTCTGGTACATGGTCATGCCCTCAGTTTGGGTGAGTACCTCATGTGAGCTGAGTGTGCATTCAAGAACATGGCACATACTTGCTGGGTGGCAGACGTTCAGGCTTTCCTTAGTTTTTCCCAACGAGGAAAGGATTCCCTGAAAGTACAGAATCTGAAGAGCATTTGCCTTGTGGGATATGTCAAGAAAGACATTCTTCGTATGGAAAAATTTCTGCTGCACATATACAAAAGAAGAGAAGAAAGCTAAACTCAGAGAGTGAGGAAAGTGCTTTTAAAGCACAGATAACTAGGGTTGGCACCCCCCTCCCCCAGTTTCCAGGGGGGATTCCCATGCTTTGGGGGGCTTGGATCCACCAACTGGCCAGCAGGGGAAGCCCCACCTCCAAACAAGGATGTTGCTGGCGGCGTCCCAGACATGATGAAATCACTCGGAAGTGATGTCATTGCATCAGGGGTGACATTCTAGTTTTTGGGCAAACTCTATGGTTTTGAAGGCAAAAAACCCATAGAGTTTTGCCCAAAAACTAGACCATCACCCCCTGACATTCTCGATGCAATAAGAACATAAGAGAAGCCAATGTTGGATCAGGCCAACCAGTCCAACACTCTGTCACACAGTGGCCAAAAATACCAAGTGCCATCAGGAGGTCCATCAGTGGGGCCAGGACACTAAAAGCCCTCCCACTATTGCCCCCCAAGCACCAAGAATGCAGTGCATCACTTGTCCCAGACTGAGAGTTCCTTTCTATACCTTGTGGCTAATAGCCACTGATGGACCTCTGCTCCATATGTTTATCTAATTCCTTTTGAAGCCGTCCATGCTTGTAGCCACCACCACCTCCTGTGGCAGTGAATTCCATGTGTTAATCACTCTTTGGGTAAATGAATACTTCCTTTTATCTGTTCTAACTCAACTGCTCAGCAATTTCATTGAGTGCCCACGAGTTCTTGTATTGTGAGAAAGGGAGGAAAGTACTTCTTTCTCTACCTGCTCTATCCCATGCATAATCTTGTAAACCTCGATCATGTCACCCTTCAGCCATTGTTTCTCTGAGCTAAAGAGCCCCAAATGCTTTAACCTTTCTTCATGGGGAAAGTGTTCCAACCCTTTTATCATTCTTTTCTGCACTTTTTCCAATGCTATAATATCGTTCTTGAGGTGTGGTGACCAGAACTGTACACAGTATTCCAAATGAGGTCACACCATCAATTTATACAGGGGCATTATGATACTAGCTTATTTGTTTTCATTTCCCTTCCTAATAATCCCCAGCATAGCATTGGCCTTTTTTATTGCAGTTGCACACTGTCTAGACATTTTCATTGAGTTATCTACTACAACTCCAAGATCTCTCTCTTGGTCAGTCTCTGCCAGTTCAGACCCCATCAACTCGTATTTATACTTAGGATTTCTGGCCCCAATGCACATCACTTTGCACTTGGTCACATTGAACCCCATTTGCCATGTTGACACCCACTTGCCCATTCTCGATAGATCCCTTTGGAGTGCCTCACAATCCTCCCTGGTTTTCACCACCCTGAACAATTTCATGTCATCCACAAATTTAGCCATTTCACTGCTTACTCCCAACTCCAAATCATTAATGAACCACTTAAAAAGCATCAGACCCAGTACTGATCTCTGCGGTACCCCACTGCTTACCACCCTCCACTGAGAAAATTGCCCATTTATACTCACTCTCTGTTTCCTATTAATCAGTCAGTTTCTGATCCCCAAAAGGGCTTGTCCTTTTATCCCATGACTATTGAGCTTACTTAGGAGCCTTTGATGAGGAACTTTATCAAAAGCTTTCTGGAAGTCAAGGTAAACAATATCTATTGGTTCACCCTTGTCCACATGTTTGTTCACTCCCTCAAAGAACACTAACAGGTTAGTGAGACAAGATCTTCCCTTACAGAACACATGCTGAGTCTGCCTCAATAGTTTTTGTTCATCAATGTGAATAGTATTTGTTCATCAATGCGATGATGTTACTTTCGGGTGAGATCCCAGAGAAGAGGCTGGATCCCTCCGCTGGCAGCTCGGTAGGACCTGGCAACCCTACAGCTAACTCATATGTGTCTAAATCCCACCATCTGAAATCAAAATACCCAATATCTCTATCATAATTTCAAAAGGGTGGCTGTGTTAGTCTGTTGTACCAGAGTAAAGCAGAAATCAAGTGGCATCTTAAAAACTAAATTTAGTTTATTCTAGCATAAGCCTTTGTGGGTCAAACCTCACTTCTTCAGATGTATATGATATCAATATTTTATATGGAACTTTATAACCAAAACCACAGGAAAAGTTGGGGATGGGGGGGAGGAGTAGCTTCGCAAAAAGAGACTTGTATCTTACTAAATATATTACATCATCCTGGTACCTATGCAGACCCACATGGATATTGTACACATGCAGGCCTACCACTGAGAGGTTTTTGAAGCTCATGAGGGCACTCTATCTTCTGAGTACTAAGGGCCCAACAAAAAAATATAGGAAAAGCTTCTGGCTCTGTCCCTTTCCCCAGTGTTTAGTGCTTCTGAACAACCACCTAAAAAGGCTCAGCACAAACATCTGGAGAAACCTCCCAAGTAAAAATTGTTGTCCACCCCTACCCTTCCTCATCCTAAAGACCTGGCTTCTCATAAACCTTCTTTGGAACTGGTCACGGAGACAGTCTCTGTTCTGAGAATGTCTTTTCTACAGTGTCGTTCACCGTACTCATTCCCTTTGGCTCAGAAGGTGAAATACAAGGCTCAGAACACTTATCCTCTGTTGTCAGACAAAGACCTAGTCTTACCATTCAGATCCACCAGTCCAGTTGGAGACAATAGATTTGTATTTGAAATCATCCCGATTGTTATACAAAGATCTCTAGCATGACTATTATGACCAGGGCTGGGATCCATATGCTCCCCTCAGTTCTGATCAAGTAGAAGCAGGCCGCTATCCTCTAGATGACTCGGATCCTCTGTCAGATCCTCATGAGGAAGCACAATCCCTAGGTGAGCTGGCTTTGGACTCCCATCAACCTGCTTACAAGAACAGACAGCCAGACTACACTTCTGAAATCTCACCTGATGATGCTATGCTGGAGTCATCTTTATACTCCCTGTGTGAGGATCTCCACATATATAATGAACAACTAATCTGAATCCTGTGCGCCTTTGAGGGCCATGGACCTGGTATTTAGAGTTATGCAACAGGGACACAGGACCTATTACCTTTCTTGTAATTAATGGCTTACTGGAAGTCACAATGAGACATTAGTTATGCTGGCACTGGTGTTGCCTTCCGCTAGGCATATTGAAAATCAATACAGAACCAAGAAGGAAGAATTCCCTTTTCGTTTCCAACATCTCACAACTAATTCCTTGGTCGTAGGTTACATTTGTTGTTGTTGTTCAGTCGCACAGTTGAGTCCGACTCTTCGCAACCCCATGGACCAGCTCCCGCCAGGCCCTCCTGTCTTCCGCCGTCCTCTGAAGTTGGCTCAATTTCATGTTCGTTGCATCAATGACACTGTCTAACCATCTCATCCTTTGCCGTCCCCGTCTTCTTTGACCTTCAATCTTTCCCAGCATCAGGGTCTTCTCCAGTGAGTGCTCCCTTCTCATTTGGTGGCCAAAGTATTTGAGCTTCAGTTTCATTATCTGGCCTTCCAGGGAACAGTCAGGGTTGATTTCTTTTAGCATTGACTGATTTGATCTTCTTGTAGTCCAAGGGACTCTCAAGAGTCTTCTCCAGCACCATAGTTCAAAAGAATCTGTTCTTCGGCGCTCGGCCTTCCTTATAGTCCAACTCTCGCAGCCATACATGACTACTGGGAATACCATTGCTTTGACCATGTGGACTTTTGTTGGCAGGGAGATGTCTCTACTTTTTATCATGCTGTTTAGGTTCACCATCGCTTTCCTCCCAAGGAGCAGGCGTCTTTTAATTTCATGGCTGCTGTCACAGTCTGCGGTGATCTGGGATCCCAGGAACGTGAAGTCTGTCACTACTTCCACAGCTTCCCCTTCTATTTGCCAAGGAGTGATGGGGCCGGATGCCATGATCTTAGTTTTTTTGATGTTGAGCTTCAAGCCCACTTTTGCGCTCTCCTCTTTTACCCTGAGCAAGAGGCTCTTGAGGTCCTCTTCACTTTCTGCCATCAGAGTGGTATCGTCTGCATATCTGAGGTTGTTGATCTTTTCCCCAGCAATCTTAATTCCCGCTTGTGATTCATCCAGGCCAGCATTTCGCATGATGTACTCTGCATATATATTAAATAAGCAAGGTGACAGTATACATCCTTGTCGTACTCCTTTTCCTATGCTGAACCAATCAGTTGTTCCGTATCCGGTTCTAACTGTCGCTTCTTGGCCCTTATACAGGTTTCTCAAGAGACATGTGAGGTGGTCTGGTACTCCCATCTCTTTAAGGACCTGCCATAGTTTGTTGTGATCCACACAGTCAAAGGCTTTAGCATAGTCAATGAAGCAGAAGTAGATGTTTTTCTGGTACTCTCTTGCTTTCTCCATAATCCAGCGAATGTTGGCAATTTGATCTCTAGTTCCTCTACCTCTTCGAAACCCAGCTTGTACTTCTGGCAGTTCTCTATCCACGTACTGTTGAAGCCTAGCTTGTAGGATCTTGAGCATGACCTTGCTAGCGTGTGATATGAGTGCAATTGTGCGATAGTTTGAACATTCCTTGGCATTGCCCTTCTTTGGGATTGGAATGTATACTGATCTTTTCCAATCCTGTGGCCACTGTTGCGTTTTCCAAATTTGCTGGCAAATGGAGTGCAGAACTTTAACAGCATCATCTTCTAAGACTTTGAATAGCTCAGCTGGAATACCATCACCTCCACTAGCTTTGTTGTTAGTAATGCTTTCTAAGGCCCATTTAACTTCACATTCCAGGATGTCTGGCTCGAGGTCAGTGATTATACCGTCGTGGTTGTCAAGGACATCGAGGTCTTTCTTGTATAGTTCTTCTGTGTATTCTTGCCATCTTTTCCTAATCTCTTCTGCTTCTGTTAGGTCCCTACCGTTTTTGTCCTTTATCATGGCCAGCTTTGCATGGAACGCTCCCTTGATTTCTCCAATTTTCTTGAAGAGATCTCTAGTCCTTCCCATTCTATTGTTTTCTTCTATTACTTTGCACTGTTCATTCAGGAAGGCCTCCTTATCTCTCCTTGCTGTTCTCTGGAAATCTGCGTTCAGTTGGGTAAATCTTTCCTTTTCGCCTTTGCCTTTCGCTTTCCTTCTTTCCTCTGCTATTTGTAAAGCCTCATCAGAAAGCCACTTTGCTTTCTTACATTTCTTTTTCTTTGGGATGGTGGTGATTGCTGCCTCCTGTACGATGTCACGAACCTCTGTCCATAGTTCTTCAGGCACTCTATCTATCAAATCCAGACCCTTGAATCTATTCTTCACCTCTACTGTATATTCATCAGGGATGCGATCTAGGTCAAACCTGAATGGCCTCGTGGTTTTCCCAATTTTCTTCAGTTTAAGTCTGAATTTTGCAATGAGTAGCTCATGATCTGAACCACAGTCAGCTCCAGGTCTTGTTTTTACTGACTGGATAGAGCTTCTCCATCTTTGACTGCAAATTATATAGTCAATCTGATTTCGGTGTTGCCCATCTGGTGATGTCCATGTGTAGAGTCGCCTCTTAGGTTGTTGGAAAAGGGTGTTCGCTATGACCAGTGTGTTCTCTTGACAAAACTCTGTTAACCTTTGCCCTGCTTCATTTTGCTTTCCAAGGCCAAACTTGTCTGTTATTCCAGTTACCTTTTGACTTCCTACTTTAGCATTCCAGTCCCCTATGATGATGAGGACATCATTTTTTGGTGTTAGTTCTAGGAGGTGTTGTAGGTCTTCATAGAACCGGTCCACTTCAGCCTCTTCTGCATCAGTGGTTGGGGCATAGACTTGGATTACTGTGATGTTGAATGGTTTGCCTTGGAATCGGACAGAAATCATTCTGTCATTTTTGAGATTGTATCCCAGTACTGCCTTTTGCACTCTCTTGTTGACTATAAAGGCCACACCATTTTTTCTACGAGATTCCTGGCCACAGTAGTAGATATAATGGTCTTCTGAGTTAAATTCGCCCATTCCTGTCCACTTTAGTTCACTGATTCCTAGGATATCGATGTTCAGTCTTGCCATCTCATTTTTGACCACGTCAAGCTTACCTTGATTCATAGATCTTACATTCCAGGTTCCTATGCAGTATTGTTCTTTGCAACATCGGACTTTCCTTTCACCATCAGACACATCCACAACTGAGCGTCCTTTCGGCTTTGGCCCAGCTGCTTCACTCACTAAGTCCTTATTGATAAAGAAGGCCATAAACTACATGGGGTAAGGAGAAAAATCTACACCTCCTGTGTCCTTGACCTCAAAATAGCCAGTTATCAGTGTATCATGGCCCGCTATCAGTTCTTCCTATGGGATTGCACCTCACCTAGAGAGGTTACTTGATGACAAGTGCAAAGTGACAAAACTCCTGGCCTTCAAAATGAAGGACAAGCTTACTACTGAAACCTTAGACATGATCCCTTCTATGCCTTCCGCTCCTAGACTTAGGCCCTACTACAAACATACTACTCTGTATTTTGAGAAAGAGGTCATCTGATGCTTCACACTTCATATTCCAACACACCTGCCATTCAACCCCCATCCAACAGAGGAAAAGGTTCCCTGCTGCAAGGGGTAAAGCCAGATATCAGTTGCCCAAGCCCTACAACCTGCAAGGCAGGGATTTTGACAACTACAGCCCACACTCAGCACATCACCATCCAACCCTCCTAACTCTTCTCCAGAACTCATTGCGAGGTCAACCCCATCCTCAAGAAAGCAATTGTGACAGTGCCAGCAATTCAACCCTCCTATCTCTTCTCCAGAACTTGGTGCGAGGTCAACCCCATCCTCAGCAAGAAAGCAATTGTGACAGTGCCAGCAAAAGATTAGCAGTCAGGGTTCTACACTGGATACTTTCTGGTCAAAAAGAATGGGGCAGGTGAGACTTATTCTAGACCTGAGAGGGAGGCATCCATTCCAGATGTCTTTCCTGTGTTATGTCTATGCTACATCTGCTAGATGTGTATTTCCATGTAAAGATAAGACTGGACCATCAGAAATATTTCTACTTACAATGTGGTTCCCACCATTTCCAATACATGGCCCTTCTTTTTGGGCTACCTGTGGCACACATGTTGTTCACCAAGGTAGTGGCAGTGGATGTTGCCTACTTGCAAAGGCTGGGGTGTGAGATGTACCCTTACCTTGATGACAGGCTGATTGTATCTCGTACGAAGCTAAAGCTCCAAGCAGACTTGTGCCTCGTACTCAGGGTACTTGAGGTGTTGCACCTGCAGGTCAGTTCAAAGAAATCCAAATTGGAACCAGTGCATACAGTATCATTCATAGGAGCCATGTTAGATTCCACTGTAGCCAGAGCTTTCCCAATGCCAACAGTACTCTGGGGAGTAAAAAAAAAAAAGGAAGTTCTTTGGTGGCATTATGGAATGGCAGCCAATCAGAGACATGCACAGCCAGCTTCAAATCCTTTGAGATTATCAACAAACGTATAGACAGAAATTATCTAGTAGTTCGGTTTTTTTAAATTCTTTGACTACGGCTTTTGCTGAATCCTTCATCAAAGGCTCCTGAGTAGTTTTAACAACCTTTTAAATCCTTTGAGATTATCAACAAATGTATAGACAGAAATTATACAGTAGTTCGTTTTTTTTTAAATTCTTTGACTACAGCTTTTGCTGAATCCTTCATGAAAGGCTCCTGAGTAGTTTTAACAACCTTGGCGTAAAGACAGAGACTCAGTGTTGTACAAGGGCTGGCGTGTTGGACTAGGGTCTGGCAGACTCAGGTTTGAGTCCCTTCTCTGCTCTGGAACCTTACTGGGAGACCTTGAGCCAGTCACACACTCTGAGTCTAAATTACCTCACAGGGTTGTTGTGAGGTTAAAATGGAAGACAGGAGAACAATTTAAGCTGCTTTGGTTTCCACTGGGGAGAAAGGCAGGGTATAAATAAAGTAAGTGAAATAAATAAAAGGACACTCAATTAGGGACTGGTGATAGAGAGTAAGAATAAGCAATTTTTGCAATGGACAGAAGCAAGAAGTACCATCTCCAAAGATCACTACTAATACTTGGAGCCATTCGGTTTTTCAGAAATGGCCCTGTGGGGTGGTGGGAGGAGAGCTCTAGAAGAAACCCAAGTTTGTGAACAACACCAGGCTATTTACAGTGCTGAAAACTGTTGCAGATTGCGGACCTCTGAAAAGGCCTGTGCAACAGAATGGTAAATGAGATTCAATATGACTGTAGAATGATGTAGACAGAGCCCCTCCCCAAAGCCAGACCAGTTTACACTGAGAGAATCTGAACAGGCTGTGAATAACTAGGAAGGAAATCTTGGGGTTGTAGTGGCTCAAGGGCTGAGTTTCTTGGCTTCAGTAAACCACCAATGGAAGGTGTTAGTGGTCATGGATTGTTCCCATGTTTTATCCCTGCTTCGGACATCTCATGTCCTAAAGACTCAGCCTCTGCAGTCTTGCAGTCTACAAGTAATGGCAAGATGCATTTGTTTTCAAAATGTTTTTTCCCTAGCTCTGTCAAAAATGCACTGGACACCAGAACATGCTCAGCCTCTGAATCAGTGGCCGGAGCAGCACCTTGATGTCTCCTCCACCACCTCCTCACCTGCCCACAAGTCTGACCTCTACCACAGCAGCCGGCAGCGCTTCAACTATGCCTGGGCCAATGATGACATCTCTGCTCTGACTGCTTCCAACCTCCTGAAGAGGTATGCTGAGAAGTACTCTGGAGTACTGGACTCTCCCTACGACAGGCCATCGGTGCTCAACACCTATGGGGATGGCGCTTTTGGGCCACTCAATGGTCAGAAGGGTGAGATGGAGCCTTGGCCAATGGCACACACCTCAGAAGGGGCCTATCCTCTGAATCCAATGCACGATGGATTATCCGGCTCCAAAGGGATTGTTCCTCCTGCTGTTACTCCGGGTAATGGTCTTGGCACCTCTCCTGTAGTTGCTAGCAATCTCTCTGATTCAATTTACCCCAGTAACTCTTGTGGGGGACCCGCCGCTTCTGGAACTCTCGGGGCATCTCAGGAGTATCCCTCGGGCTACGGTGGGGCCTACCTGCCATCAGGCTACTGCAGCCAGACTGCTTCTGCGCTTCCACCTCCTCACCCATCTACCCTGCATAGCTCAGGCCTCCTACAACCTAGCCATCCTTCCACAACTCTTGTTCCCAGCTACAGCTCCTCAGGACCTATGTACAACTATGCCTCAGGCAGCTACCCGCCCCAGCCTAGCTATGGCACCATCCATCCTCCCCATCCATCAGCCTCATATTTACCCTCAGGTATTGCTGCCCCTACCCCCATTCCCCCATCCTCTCGACCCCCTGTGGTCCCTGGATACAGCTACCAGAGCCCCCTCGCAGTGCCTCCACTCAGTGGTGAGTCAGGGAGCTCTCTGAAAAGGAAGGCCTTTGATATCGCTGGTAGTGAGGATGATAGTGAAGGCAGGTATCGAAAATACAGCTATGAGCAACCAAAGTCCCCATATCAGATGTCCGACAGTGGTGAATGTAGAGGGAATGGATTCAACCGAAGCTCTGAGGTGCCTTTCAAAGGGGGCAAAAGGCCAGCAGGATCAGGAGTAGCCGTGACAACAGTGGCTTCAGAGGAGCCTGTTGGGAAATACAGCAGCCAGCCCATGAAAGGACTGGTTTCTCCAGCTTACAATGTTGGAGAGGCCCCACTGAGACCTAGTGAGAGTTTTGAGAAGTTCACTCCTCCAGCTGCCAATGGTGAGCATGGAGGAGATTCCTTTTCTCTCAGGATGCAACCCAAACCACCAACATTTAGCAGTGACAACAGTGACCAGACAGTAGAAGAGCAGCCAAAAGCAATGGACCCTTTCGTTTTGGAGTTGGTGAATAACAAAATAATTGACTGTGGCCCACCAGTACAGTGGACAGACATCGCTGGGCAAGTCTCTGTCAAAGCTGTCATAGAGGAAGAGCTAGTATGGCCCATCCTGAGGCCAGGGGCTTACACTGGGGTAAGCCGCCCACCCAAAACCATCTTGCTATTTGGGCCCCGTGGTGTAGGGAAGACCCTGCTGAGCAGGTGTATTTCTACACAGCTGGGATCTACCCTGCTGAAGCTCAGTGGGACAGGTTTGATCTCCAAGTGGAAGGCCGAAGCCGAGAAGATCCTGCAGGCAACTTTCTTTGTGTCCAATTGTCGTCAGCCTTCCGTCATTCTCCTCACAGATGTGGAATCCCTGCTGGAAGACTCTGCCATCTTGAAGTCCCAACTCCTCTCCTACCTGGATAACCTTGCTACCTCAGGCGAGCAGAACGTGGTTGTCATAGCAACAACCACCAGGCCTGGCAACCTTGATGATGCCACCCAGAGGAGGTTTGCTAAGCGTTTCTACATTTCCCCACCAGATAGCGTTGCCAGGCGGCAGATTCTGCACCATGCTCTGGCCCAGCAAAACTACTGTCTCAGTGAGAGGGAGATGGCCTCCATTGTACAACTCACTGAGAGCTATTCGGGCAACGAGCTCCTTCAGCTTTGTCAGCAGGCTGGGGCAAACAAGCTGCACAGCCTGCCCGGCCAGCTTCAGCCCACTTCCTACAAGGATTTTGAAAGCATTTTCTGCAAGATCCACCCTGCTGTCTCTCAGAAGGAGCTGGACTTGTATATGGAATGGGATAAAATGTATGGTTCTCGACATTAGTGGTCGTTGCTTGTTGTATCACCTGGACTCTCTTGAGTGAAAGCCGTTGGGAGCTTTGAGGTTTTAAAAAATTTCCTTTAGCTATTGAAGCTTTGTGGCGCTGAGTGCTACAGTTTCCAAGAGATGGTGTGCCACCTGCCAATGAGAAACGGAGATGGGTGAGGATGCATTCTCATCTTTAGGAAAGTCACACTTTTTGAATGCAAGACCTTCCCTATATTGATTAACACACATTTTTGTTTGTTTTCTAAAAATGTCTGAGAGTTTGACTGTGTGGTGGTTGTTGGGTCTCTTATGTTAATGGAAAGTAGTTGCGCAATAAACTCAGGATAACCTATTTATTATTAATCTGTTTTCCCAGTCAGCCCTTTCCGTACCAGCATTGTAAATTGTTCAGCCAGGTATTGTCCCCCTTCCCTATTCCTTTTTAATACTGTACCTCTTGAATATTTCTCTTTGCTTCTTAACTTCCTTTGGTATGGCACAATGGGTCATTCAGTGCACCATACCATAATAGACTCATTCCTAGCGGGAATTAAACGCTAGGTGCTCTTTAAAGCCATCAAGAGCAGTGTTATTAAAAGAAATGGCATCAATGGGTTTTGAGGGAAGGGGTTTTGGAATTTTTGTTTTTAAAAATGTAGACTGTTTAATGTACTAGGCCTTTTTTTTGTAATGTATGTAGTGATTTCCCCCCCTTTTTTTAACTACTCAGGAAAAATAATTTACCTCAGAACAAAAAAAGAATGTTTTTGTTTAAAGAAAAAAACTCAAGGAAAATTAAAATGATCTGGAAGGATTACAAATGTACTTTAATGCACATTTGAGTCCCATATTAAAGGAAAACAAGAGTAAACTTGAAGTTGTTACAAAGATGAAAGTTGAATGTATTTCAGGGGCTTTTCACAATATGTTATGCCATAACTTTTATTTGTTTTTTAAAGAAAACATTTTACCATAGCATTTTGGTGGAGTAACGTGTCTTCAAATGGTAAGAAGTATTAGTGTTGTAGTTTATAAAGCCATGGCTAGTACCACTTTTTGAAGGAACCTTTCTATTCCATTTCCAAATCCTGAGCATTTTCCTTTGTTATGTTCTATAACAGGAGCTTTCCAATCTGGTCCTAATAAGCCAAGAAAAATACATGTTTAAGCTTCCCAAAGTATAATTTGAGACAAAATGAGTACTTATATTCCTGATTGCAGTGATGTTTTTAAAGGGTGTGAAAGAGGTTGTGAAACTGTACTGAAGACTTCTCTTCTCTAAAAGGTGACACCCCTGTATAAAAATACAGGGCATCCTTCTAGTACTCTGCGGATGAAGATCATATCTTGTGTATCTGGAATAGCCCCCTTCTCACATTAAGGATCTCTTGGCTGGCCCTGTGCTATTATACTCTGTAAAGGCTCTTGTCTGCTGTTGTTCACATGTCAATTTGCTGTACAATAGTCTGGACCCTTTGCTGTGTTGGAGTCTGTTAAAACCTGTTGTCCCTTGTGCATGCCAAGGTGGAACCCACCACTTTTGCAAGTAGAATACGGATATTTCCTTAAGGGAGGCTTCATTTGTCTTTAACCTTTCTCACTGTGGTTCATTTTTGAACTCCCGCGCATTGTTCATTAAAATGCAAATAGCCATTTTAGCCAGTGTACATTATGGCATTCAAATTAACAAATGGATTCAAGTAAGGCCAGTATAAACATTGAAAATACTCATAAAAAGAGTTATACCCTTCTAAGTCCATTGGGCACAGAAGAGTAAAACTCTGCTTAGGGCTGCACTGATAGGCTCTATGAAGGACTAAAGTTCTCCTGGACCTGCTTCTGGGATGGTGCTGGAAGTCTTTTTTTTTTTTTAATGTTCTGTCAGAGCTGCATTTCTCTGTGACTGGTATTTTTGAGCCTGGATTCTAGTACCTGTAGCCAGCTGCAGATTTCTCTGACTCAGAAACAGTGAGATTCTTTTTTTAACCCCTCTGTGTAGATTAGTTCTGTTACAGAAAATTATTACTATATAGATAGAACTTTTAAATAGACTTTTAGTTGGGGAAGAGGAGTGAAATAAATGCCATCTTTGGATGCTATTCCCTGTTCTAAGAGTTCTGATAGACATGTCAGTGGGACTGGAGTGAAAAATTCACTGATGAAGATCAGACCCTCCTCTTCGTTCAGTAGGTAGAATGTGGCTGCTTCTGCGTGATGGTCATTCCCTGTTGTGCCACAGCCATGGAGCATCCACAGGGGGTTATTCTCTGTGTCTTCTTTGACACAGAGAGCCAGCGTGGTGTCGTGGTTAAGAGCGGCAGAGTCTAATCTGGAGAACTGGGTTTGATTTTCCCACTCCTTCATATGAAGCCTGCCGTGGGTGACCTTGGGCCAGTCAAAGTTCTTTCAGATCTCTCTCAACTCCACCTACCTCGCAGGGTGTCTGTTGTGGGGAGAGGAAGAGGAGATTGTAAGCTGCTCCAAGACGCCTTCGGGTAGTGAAGAGCGGGGTATACAACCAACTTTTCTTCTTCTTTGGTATCCTTTCATGCCTGTAATTTCCTTGCATCACTAGAGGACTTTTTGTTGCCTTTCTAAAAATTATGGCAAGGGGAGAAATAGTGGCTGTGAGGGGTTACCAAGGGAAAATGGTGTCAGTGTGGATGGGGAGGTTCAAGAATCTACCTCTTCCTTTCCACACAGTGGGCAAACCCGTTTTGATTATGATCTTTAAAAAAAAATCAGAACAAACAGGGTTTGGGGAGCACTATTGCAAACCAGGAGAAACCAGGGTGACATTGTGTCCAAAAGAACTCACTCCAGTTTGATAGCCAGGGTAGAGCAAAACACCAGTGTGGAAACAACCTGTGTGTTAATGGAACTCAGACCATGCAGGTACTTTCAGCTGATGCTTGGAGTTACTTGCATGTTCTAGATGCAAGGCAATTCATACTTCAAGTTTTGTAGATAAAGGAAATCACAGTCTAAATTTCACTCCCTAAGGCTGCATTGTCTTGAGCCAGTAGCTTGAGCTGGAAGTGTACTAGCATTGTTTTAAGGATGGTGTTGGCAACAGCACCTGTGATGTTGAAAAGCTTTTCATGTTTCCGTTTAGGAACAGTCTCACTTGGGTATGTTTTGAGCATGGAAGAAAATCTGTCAGTCTCTCAGATATGCTGGTGAGAGATTGGATTGATACCTTTGATTGCCATATCCATAATTTTCAGCTAATGTATGGAACATGTTTGTGGTGATGTTAATTTTTCACTTCAGAAAAAGAGAAGGGGAAATACCTTATTTAGCAAAGGAGGCCAACTGGCTGTTGGCACCTCCTTTTTTGCATCTGCAAAAAAGCCTACATTTAAATATTTCCTGGGGTTTCTCCAGTTCCCTAGCACATGCTTCAGCATTACAGTTTCATCACAGCTGTGAATCCAGTGGAATCCAGATCTTGCATACTGAAGCTTTTGCAATTATATGACATTTAATGGAATAAAGGGACACCTTTGATTGGGGATAAAACCTGCATCCTGCCCTGAATGACACGAGCCCCTGAGAATCAAGCCTGGTCCCACTGAGGTACCCAGTCCTCAGTTCTCATTTATGTTTGCAGATGACACCACAGTTCTTCCCCCAGTAGCTTTAACAATTATTGAAAATGCTTTTAGACCGTGGTTGTATAAGAGCCATGAGCACCTATTGATAACAAGTTACATAACACTGCATGCAGTTCCTGTGCCACTGAACAAACTTTTAAATTTGTTTTTAAAATGGGCTGTGCTGTTATAGAATGGAATGTTTTTACTCAATAGTAAATAGTAAACAATGTTGACTTGGGAACCTGTATGACTTGCTTGGGAGCCATGCAAGAAAATTCTGCTTGACAGGCCATTGTTGGTTGCTTCTAATGTCTCCTTGGACAGTCATAACTCTTCCTGTCCTGCATTTGCCTGAGTTGTGCTGGATTATTCTGTGGTGGTAAATGGCCTCCCTGGACACAGCTTCTGGAAATTCTTAAAAGTTCACAAAGCACATCCATGTGCTGCATGAAGTAGCTGTTCTCCATGGCTGCTGAGAACGTTGTGGTTCACTTAAGAATTGTGCACAAAGATCAGTGGGTCCAAGGCTTGAGAGAATTCTTTTTCTAAATGGAAAGATTTCAATCTGCTTTCATTTAGGTATCTGAGAAGCCATAGCACTTAACACCAGATAGAGAGATGAGCTGGGAAACTTTGTGAGACACACATTGCTAAGCCCTTTGCATATTTGAATGCTACATTATTTTAGCAGAAAAGGTAGTCACATGTATTCCTCTTTGCAGGTTAGTCACTGTCAAACCACATCCAGCAGAGAAATTCCATGCAGAGTTACTCCAATCGAAACCCATTGTTTCAAATGAAGTAACTCCACGTGGGGTTGCCTTGTAAGTCTCTTTACAGTCTAACCAAGAGCTGATTCACAAGGTTGTGTATATTTCCTTCTTTGGCACTTTGCAGACTGATGAATTGCAGATAGTGTGAACTGTCACCAGGGAAACCTCTTATTTGAAGGGGGATAGTGTGAACTATCACCAGGGAAACCTCTTATTTGAAGGGGACGGGGCAGATTTGGGAATATGCCATGTTTAGTCAATAATGGCTCTTTCACATGAGCACAGCACTTGATACTGTTGATCATTTCACACATTATACGGGGCAGACCGAGGAAACACTTAACAGGGACCTGAGATACTGGTCTGAATCTTTTTCCTGTGCTAGTAGAAAAGCAGTGAGGGGAGGGATTAGGTTTGACCAAACAAGTGGCAGAAAGGGAAAGGGTTAAGCAGTCCCTCCCAAAAAGCATACTCCAATGTGTTCCTAATTTTCCATTGCTGCTTTTCCTTAAAAAAAATAAAAAAGTAAGGGAAAAGAGTATTGCAGAGATGCTTTTATGAGTGTTTGGACCTTAAATGCACACCTAAAAATGTGATTTGAAAAGTGGCCCATCTGCCATAAACCTGTGATGTCACGTAAGTCTCTCTTTAAAAGTCATTAGGAGAGCCGCACTAAATCTTCAGTGTAGTAAATTTGGTAGTGGTGGTGGAAAGTGCTGTCAAGTTACAACTGATTTATGGCAACCCTGTAGGGTTTTCAAGGCAAGAGAGGCTCAGAGGTGGTTTTTTTGTTGCCTGCCTCTGTGTCACAACTCTGATATTCCTTGGAGGTCTCCCATCTAGCCAGGGCCAACCTGCTTCGCTTCCGAGATCTGATGGGATTGGACTAGCCTGACCATTAGGGCAATCCAGTTAAATTATACTTTAGAAAAAATGTTGGATTTTGATTTGAAGGTGGTGGGTACTTCTTTGGATCACAGTCTTTGGAAGTCTTCTCCAAGAACAAATTGACCTTGATGTTTTGTTTCTTATCAGCCATAATTTTTTTAAAAATCAGGCATACATTTTGGGGTGTGTGTGTTGATTTTTATTTTTTTATAGTGAGAAAATCCGATAGCACTTTATTTTGGAATTATATAACTCTCATCACCAGAAAAGTAGTGGTAATGTTTTCCTATATGTTTTCTCACTTTCATTTCCATAGGAAAAGATAGCCTCTTTGACGTAGGAATTCACATCTCTCATTCATTCACTCCTGCCCACTTAAGATATACTCCTCTGCTGGTTTTTCTTTCTTTGTCTCAAGGTGTTTAATTACTGGGTCTGATTTTTAGAATGCTGAAGACCGCATGATTCTGTTAAGTACTTGAAAGCAGGAGTCTCTGCATTTATTTTATTTTTTTTACTGAGGAAGCAGCTTGAAATTGGGCACTTCTCTTTGCACTTCCCAGAATTACAGGCCAAGGACAGAACTACACATTTCTGTGGCAAATACTCATTTCCTAAGTGTGTTCGCCAGTGGATGATAATACAGGTATATGAAGGAGGGGGTGACCACCACTAGCATTAGCAGGGGAGACCAGCACTTTTGAGGGGGCCTCTTAACCCTTCCCACTGATCACACACAGCTGTACCCCCGGGGCCATCTCCCCCCCCAGATAGCCTTATTTCCAGCTAAAGGACTAGATGGGAGAGGGCAGGAAAAAACTGACCATGGGAGAAGTTGCAAGGGAGAATCGGGGGCGGGGCAGCTTAGACACCTCTATTTGCCCAGTTCTCCCTGCAAATCCCCCAAAGCCACATATTATTATTTTATTTATTTATTTTACAAAATTTATATGTCGCCTTTCTGCCCTCACAAGGGCCACCAGGGCAGCTAACAAAATGAAAGTAAACCTGATAAAATCACATTTTAAAATCACTATTAAAATATACCTTCTGTAGAACACACACCATTAAAACAATTAAAAACAGGGCCAAAATATGTACAAAGACATAAAACACTGGTCAGGAAGGAATTAACGCTGCAAGGCAAAACTGGAGTTGGAAACCTTTTCTTGCTTCCTAGTGCCTCTCTCGTACATAGAGCATTATCTGAAGACTTCCTGCGTTTAGAAGTCTTCAGTCTGTTTCCAGTTTGTCTTGCCATTGAAATGCAGGTACCTGAACAAACTGGAGTTTGTTTCTTCCCCACATGCTGGGATTCTAACCCAGGATGAAACCATTTAATTCCAACCCTCTGTTTGCTTTGCAACGTGAATGTGTGAAAAAGAACATCTACAGGGAGAGGACTTTGAAGATTTCTGAAACCGGAAGTCTCCCATTGCCTGTCATGTATGAGCACAACAAGATGCCAAGGTTTACATTCATCACAAGTAAAGCCTCTTTTTTTGTGTGATGTCTGAAAGCTGCCCGTGGATTGTTTCACCTGAAACTGTGTCACCTCAGGTGAATATACCTGTAAAGGTGTTTCCTGTTTTACTGAGGAGAAATTCCTTCACTTGGAGTTGGCACTCAGACTAAAGGTTTATAGCACTCCGCCAGCAGCACCCTCACTTACTCTATCAAGAGCAAGCAAGCCTGAGGCTTGTACTCTTCATGGGTATTCAGTGGCTCAGTGATTCTTCCCCCTTCCAAATTATCCTCCCTCTGGGTATTTCCCTTGACCTTGTATGCCCAAACCAGTCCCTCTTATCCATAGTTCCTTTCCCCTTCTGCCACGAGAGCCTAGTTGGAGAGCTGTATCCTCCAATTTATTTTGATTTGAGCTGCCCCACAAGTAACCACATGGCTTTCCCCCTTGGATGCTCTCAGCATTCATGGGTTTCAGCCTATGAGTATCAGGAGCCACACCTAGAATCATAGAGTTGGAAGAGGCCATACAGGCCATCTAGTCCGCGCCACTGCTTAAAGACTGCCAGTGAGGGGGAACTTAGCACTTCCCTAGGTAGGTGATTCCACTGTTGAACAGCTCTTACTGTAAAAAAGTTTTTCCTAAGATCCAGCCAGTACCTTCTTGCCCTACTGGGTTGTAAGCCCCTATAACGCTCTACCATTCTTTTTTGCTGCAGCAACTGCTTTTTGGAAAGATCAGCTGCCAGGGTGCAAAAGCACCCCCCACACACACACACACTCCTGTCTCTCTTTGCATGAAGGCAAACAGGAGGAGCAGGATGCAACAATAAGATCATTCTGCAGAGGAGAAGATTCCTCTATGGTTCTGACCCATACCTTGAGCTTCACTGTGGCACAGCTCTAGAACTTGCCTGTGTTTCCTGCCCCTCTCTTTGCCAGCTGCCCACTAGCCTGGCCTTGACACCAGTGAGGCCATTACTCTGGCTGCCCCTCTAGACCGGGTCTGAGAAGGCTGAAGACCAATGCTCTGCATTACACTCCAGAAAAATAAAAATCTCAAAAAGGTAGAGCTGTTCTTCATCGGGGCAGCTTTCTGTTCTTGGAGAAGTAAGGAGGCTTTTGAGCATCTTTCTCCATGAACTTTGAGCATGAACGTTTCTGGCAGGCCCATCTCCGTAACTGAATTTTGGTCAGTGAAAGATCCCACCTTCCCCATTGTGTTTCTGCTTCTGTACCATTTGTTTAGCCCAACCTCATGCCAACCCCTGAAACCTCCTCTTTCTCTCCCCCCCCCCCCCCCCCCTGCCCACCCCTGAGACCCCTCCCCCCCCCCCCCCGTTCCTGGCAACATACCAATGCTTTGAAGGCAGAGATGAAGCTTTCCTTTATTTACTTTCATTTATTTCCAGGACTTGATCATAAGCTTCTAAATTCAGCTGAAAGTAGTAGTTCTCACCCCATCTTTAGCCATTTTTATATTCACTATTGAATGGAAAAGTATGTGAATCCAGAAGAATACACACACATCCAGAACCAGTTAGGTGCTGGTGACGTCCTCCTTAGACATATACTAAGAATTATGGTGGTTGTAGCTTTTCCACCTGTGAAAGAGGAGAAGATAATTTTTTCCAACCCCCCCCCCCATGACACACACTATTCCCAGGGGTTCACTGGTTCCCTCAGAAGCAGAGTTGAGGGGCACAGAAGGATGCAGTGAAGGAGGGAAGTTGCCATCCTTACTCTAGTGTGAATCCACTCTCACTGCTTAATGTGTGGTACAGATGTCTGAAAATAATGGCTTCTATGTTATAAGCAAGTTTCTAGCCCATACAATTGTTTCTAAACAATATCTGCAAAAAGGCCTACTGCTGGTTATTTATGCCTTATCTT
Source organism: Gekko japonicus (assembly GCF_001447785.1). NCBI lineage: Eukaryota > Metazoa > Chordata > Lepidosauria > Squamata > Gekkonidae > Gekko > Gekko japonicus. The sequence continues at coordinate 367,213 of NW_015164715.1, read as the reverse complement.
GCAGAAACCAAATCACCCCTTGCAAGACAAAAATGCTTTGAAATAAAAATAGTGCCCAAACAACATAATACATGTTTGAAAATTATCTGTAGCAACTTCTGTGAGTAAAAAGAAACATACAGATAGGTTTTGAGCACTGAATTTACTTTTCTTTTCACGTAATAGAATCATGTATGTAGGTTTTTTTTAAAAAAAATCTAGGATTTCTGTCTAAATAATCATGATAATGACAATTAGAAATACAACATGAGGATCTCTTGTGGCTAGAAAACTAAGCACAGAAGAGTTACAGGCTGCCTGAATCACTGGGTGTCAAATGGTTTCACATGGCTCTACAATACCCTCCTGTGATGAAAGTTTGTAATGATTGAAAGAGGAATATCATCTCCTTTCACTGAATGCTTAACAATCTGCAAGAAAAGTACAAATCCAGGTGTATTACTTTTGTTGAAAACTTTAGGTCTCTCGTTCCTTAAAATGGATGCTGGCATCTCTGTTCTGGTTCACAGGTGCAGGAGAGTTAGTTGGGAAGAAGACTGTAAATTGCTGAGGTGGCAGAATGGGACTGCACCATCATCAGACTGCAGATTTGGAATGGCTCCCCTAAATTAAAAACTCACTGCAAATAGAAAACTGACAAAAATAAAGCCAGAGAACAGATTCTTTCTCCCTTCAGTTTTAACCTTATGTTCGCATGGTCTTTAAAATACTGGTACAGTCTATGGCAGGTCCCCAACCTTCTTGAGCCTGCAGGCACATTTGGAATTCTGACACAGCTTGGTGGGTGCAGCAACAAGATGGCTCCCACAAAATGGCTACCGCAGGAGGCAGAGGCAGCCACAAAAGGATTGCCACAGGTTAATGTCAGTAACACACTAGGTCCTTGTGCTGTGGTGGTAGCTGCTGCCAAAGCAACATTTTTTAAAAAATCTGCACAGCCAATCAAGTCTTTAATAGTCAATCAGAAGCCGTGCTGGGCAAGAGCCCTACTGGGCTCTACCCACTTCCTACAAACACTTGGCAAGTGCCAGAAAAGGCGTTGGACGGCATCAGTGTGCACCATGTTGGGGACCCCTGGTCTATGCTACCCTTTCGGCACTTTTCACCTAATTTGCTGGCATGTGTGAACCAGGGCTGAGGTGGTGGCATCCAGTGCTCTCTCGAAGTTGAGGAGTCCTGTGAGCAAAAATTCTACTTTGTGAGCTACCAGCATTAAAGTTGTGAGCAGGCAGGTGATTTGGCTACTGCATAAATTAGCTTGCTCTGGACTGGAGCCATCCTTCCTAAGACAAAAATGTGTGAGCTGGAGGGTAAAAAACTGTGAGCTAGCTCACACTAACAGCAGTGCAGTGTGTAACTGGTGCCTGCTCCTCATCTGCCCCAACTTGGGCCCTGTAAGGTGAGTGTCCCTTTGTCTTGCATGGAAGGCTGGGGGAAGGAGCCTCGTTCTTCATTGGCATGAGGGCTGGCTCCTTCCCTGCCACACAACCACAGTGCACTTGGTTTCTTATAATACGGAGGGTGGAAGGGGCAGGACAGCAGCTATGGGACCAATGCAGGATCAGGTTGCATAGGAGAAATGCTGGTCCAGACTGTTTTGTTGGCATGAGTGAGGGAAAGGGAATTCTCTGGGCTGTAAATGGGAAACAGTGGTGGGGAAATCAGTCGGGGGAATCTGATGGGAATGACTCTTTGGAAATGGAAGTGCTGTTGGAGGAACTAATTGAAGAGGGACTGATGGAAGACTGCTGGTGTTTGGGGTTCAGAGTTCACTTCCCCAGCTACTCAGTTTCTGGCCTATAAGGACAACAGTGTTGCCCAGTTGCTCGACCTCAGCATTTAAATATTCAGGTATACAGTCTCTGAAAAATGGATGTTCCACTTAGCTCTCTCAGATGATGGGAGAGGCTTCCATGGGGCGGAGGAGGTAGAAGGAAACTGGTGGTACAAATGGAGAGCCTGAGTAGTTCAGGATGGGGAGACTTAGCAGTTCCTCTTTTGGGGGGGCAGCTGCTATTGAAAGGCTGTGCATTTGCATAATGCTCATGAAAAAGGGAGAACAGATCAGGCTGCTTACACATTTTTGAGCATATGTTTGCTAAGCAAGTGTATCTTTTTCCGTAAGCTTTTGGCACTAACAACTTCCGCTCCATTGCTCTTGATTTCTGGTCCAGTTTGGTAGCTCCGTCTAGGAAGCTGTACAGTGGAGCACTCTCAAAAATAACCTTTTCATTTATTGCTGCAAATACTCTTAATCATTATGTTAAATGATGTGCGTCTGTGTCTTTGTGTCTGGGCCATTTCAGGAGGCCTACGGTTATTTAAAAGTCCACATTTCTTTTAAAGCTGCGGAACAACAATTGGTATGACTGCTGCCTGTTGTGTGAACTTAGTATCTCTCTCATTCATTTTTGCATATAGTTAGGTACTACACATTACTACAAGTTAGCTCTTCAAAACAAACACTTCAGTGTCTGTTATAGCATACATCTTACATGCCAAAGTCTGGTGCCCACCAGTAACGTAACATGCTTAGCTTTCTGGCTGTTGCTTAACAGTGTGTTTTATTTTAAGCATGCTACCAGAAACAGCCCCTTTGAACGTGCATGAATCTGTGGTGGGGAGTATAGGGTCACTACCAAAAATTATTCAAATGCTTCCATGCTCCAGTTACAGAATTTTATCCCAGACAAAGCCATTATCTTGCCTCACCTTTTAAAAAGGAAATTCCACTTGGATGGTAGTGGAAGGAATCTAAAGGGGGAACCTGCTTGGGAGTATATTGGAAGGGTCATTGTGCCCAGATTTGCAGTGTTTTAAGATAACGTGCAAAGTCACATGCAGTCGATACTGATTTAAAAACAAACAAACAAATACCTGTGTATTAAGGCATACCTTTTTCTCATGGTGTGGGTCAGTGACTTTGGGGCTGTGTGTTTTGGGGAACTCAAAGGTCCTTCTGTGTTTATCAGGGACTCCTCAGTAAGATTAGTAAAGATCAGTAATGCCAGGTGGGCTTTCTTGAAAAAAACAAAACACTCTGCCACGAGCAGGGGAGTGGTGTTTGCAGTTGCACTTTCCATTCATGCAGGGCAACAAGGAGAATTCTGTGTGAGCTGGCTGTCCACCTCACAGTATTCCCCAGAACCTTCTACAGTGCACATGGGGATCTCAGCAGACACATCAAGTGGTCCTCTGAAATACTTCCCTGAAGGGACAAATTTAAACCATCACTGTAAATAAAGCTACTGCTCACCAAATCACTAGCAGACTAGTGTGTCCATACTGTCATCATCCAAGCCCAACTGTTGTGTGGAAATTAATAATTTTGGATACTTAAGGTTCTGTGATACTGGTAGAGTTTGGTTTTAAATGGGCCGCAGCTATGGGTACAGTCTCCTGATATCCTGCTGGTACCTTCACTGGAAATTCTCAATAGGTATCAAAGATACATACCACAGGAAGATTGCTCCCCTTTTTGTCCCCTACCCCTGCAAAAAGTGGTACTGGAATTTTTGAAGACTTTTTAAAATAAATCGTTTTTGACTTTGTACATCCTCTGTAACCATTTCTACCTCATTTTGCAACATATTGTACATGAAAGTATTTAATTCATGTCTTATTAATGTCTGAAAAAATGCGTTTGAACTGTAATGGTCTACCTCAGAAAATACTGTATTTTAAAAAGAAAAGTATTACACAGTATTAAAGAGATTACATGGAATGAAAAGCTGCGGGGTAAGTTTTGTTTTTAATCTTACCAAAAAGTCATGGGTCTTTGTGATCGCAGTGATGATTCTGACAAGCATACTCAGGGATCCAGCTTATTAAATCAGTAAAAGTACAGCAAAATCATATCCAGGGGATAACTGGCATAGGAATGGAAAAATGGATGGTTTTTCATATTTGAGATGAAGATATATGGTTCAGTCTGTTCTTTGACATCAGTTATTGAAATAATTCTTGTAAAATATGCTTGTAGAGAACCATGTATTCTTTGTTCTGTAATCTTTATAAAAACAAACCAAATAAAAAAATATTCAGGGCATCTCCAGAAGTTAATGAAGCTATGAATATACTGGTTCATGAAGGACTTTGTAGACAAGGCTGAAGGTTGACAAAGTCCTACACAGTTGAATGGGGTTGCCATATTTTGTAAGTCAAAAAAGATGACGCATTTCCCAACTGACTACTTCAAACAAGTGATCACTATGACAAATCTCATTTTAAATACCCCTACTATTTAAACTGTAATAACTGCTCCTAACTAGGAATATTCCTAACCTTCCAACCCCAAATGAGGACAGTTGTTTTTTTAAAGCCCAAAGGAGAATGGGTATATATAAAAAAGAGGACATGTTCTCTAAAATGGGGAAATCTGGTAAACCTACAGTTGAAGATCGTGGTCATCAAGGGATCAGATCAGGAGAAGGAAGCTTAATAGGTAATCCCGGCTGTTCTCTGTGCTTGCAAAAGGATACAAACATTATTAGACCATGAACAGTGGTGCCCACCCCAGTTATCTGCACTTCCAGTGGAATTAGCCACATGGACTATGGTTCTATAGGTAGCCCTAGGTCAATATCCCTGCAGTTGCAGTGGAGGCTGTTTCCTTCCGTTGTGTGTCTCAAAAATGTGTGTCCCAGGTTTATTTGTTTTTCTTAAAAGGGTGGAGCTGGAATGCAGATGATCCACCTGTGCAATGTGCTGATTGGCTGGTTCCAGTGCTGTCACAAAGTCACCCACCTCCAGCTCCAGAATAATTCTTGTGCCCATTTTTCTAAAACAGCAGAGGACAGACATCTGAATAAGTATGTGTGTGCACTTCACTGTTGCATTCTCCCAAGCAGCCAACCAGTCTCAAGCATGAGGGGAGGAGTAAAAAAAGTGGATGGCGCCAGCATTTGATTCATTAGCATGTAGGTATGTCTCTTGTGCAAATTACAAAATCAGGAAGAAGCCAGATGCATATTTGTTTATTTAAAATATCGATTTCCCACTTTTTCCAAGTCAAAAAAATATCTGAAAAGCTATTAAAACAGCTATTAAAACAGGATTACCTTGCTGTGGGTTTTCAGTTCTTTCTAAACACCTGCAGCAAGGTAACCCTCATCACTCCCTCTGGTAGTCGGCTCCATAGGTAGGGCAAACAACATACAAAGTACAGGCTTTGTCACTGGTAGAGTGTACAGCCCTGGCTGGAGGGATGGAGAGAAGAAACACAGCAGGTGCATAAGAGCTGCATGGGTTCATATTGGGGGAGATGCCCTTCAGATATGTGGGTCCCAGATTGTGAAGGGCTTTATGCTGATTTTTAAAGAAAGAACACAGTCCAAGTGCATAGTCATGCTATGCACATTTGCAAAGGCCATACCCACATCAGCACTGTTTTCCAGCTAACAGACTCTTGCAGCCACTGGGTTTCCCACAGTACCACTAGAGGGCTTTTAAGAGCTTTAAAAAAAATGCTTTAACAGTACAATGCTGTGGTGCTATAGCAATTACTGATTATTTCTTTTAAATGTCCTCCGAAAGCCCTCTGTTGCCACAGTGGGGGCAAGTGGTCACTGTGATCGCAGGAAAGTACAGATCTGTTGTCGATACTTACTTAAATGAAAATACTAATTCGACCCAATGGCCTTCAGCAGTATCACACTAATAAAGTTTTTAAATATCCCAGTAGCTTGAGTCCAGACTTGGACTCATTTATTTATTCCTATTATTAGATTTTTCTCTAGCTTGGGAAAAGAACTTTGCATCAGCCAAAGTGATCTGTTGTCAATGTGAATGTCTCTACAATGAAAGCAACATGGAGAATCTCCTTCAACTCCTTTTGCTGACAATTGAACTGCTTCCTGTATAAATTAAAATGAAGATGCCTGGGGGTTTCTGTGTTGCAGCAGGATTCAGTAACATGCATTAACATGCATGAAGCTGCCTTATACTGAATCAGACCGCTGGTTCCATCAAGGTCAGTACTGTTAATTCACACTGGTAGCAGCTCTCGGGTGGTTCAGGTGGAAATCTTTCACATTACCTAGCCTCTGGTCCTTTTAGACAGGGATTGAACCTGAGCCTTGCTGCATGCCAAGCAGATGCTCTGCCACTGAGCCACAGCCCTTCCAAAGGGCGCCATCTTGGAGTGAAATCTGAGCATTTCCAGGAGCTGATGTACTTCAGTGCTGCAAGTGAGTACTTTCTTTACAGTGTAAAAACATGCATGAGACAGTAGGCGCAATCCAGGCTTCCAAAGGTGGTCTGGAGGAGGGCCATACTAGAGTGGAATGATTGTTTACCATGCTGTATTTCAGGAGCTGGGTAGACTGGTGTGCCAGAATGACACAAATTCAGCAAACAGTGCATGGGCAAACAGCCCTTGTGCATCTAACCCTCTTGAATACCACCCAGCCTCTCAGGCATGGTCCAGTATTACTGGCAGTGCCCACTAAGGGCTGCACACACATAGCCAGCCTGTTTGTAGCATGTCCCCGGCAAAGGCACAACCTGTCTGAGTAGAAACAATCTGAGTGGTGAGTGTGGGCCACGTTATATGCACCTTAATGCCTAGAGGTTCAGATAATCTGTCACACCATTACCTGCTGTGTTTGTATAGTCAGTGGAGGGCTCCAGTGCATACTGTCCCTAGGGAGCTGCCTTCCTGTGTCAGCAACCCTATCGATCTGTACATGGATCCTATACATTTGCTCCATGTGCTCTTCTCCCTGGGCCATGTGAAGGTGGTTCTCCACTATGAGGCACCTTATTGTCTCACTAGGCTCTGAGAGTCCTTGGAAAACACTGGTCCAACTCTAGTGGAAGGAAGCTCCATAGCAAAGGCCTGCCTCTGCAGCACCCAGAGAGAAATGCATCTGGAGTGAAGGTATAGGAAACATGCCTTGGTCCCCAGGATCCACTTTGCACATGCAAAGGCTCCTACAGCCTGCCCACCATAAGTAGGTCAATGGTGTATCCTGTACTCAGTTGCATAGTTGGTGGGACATGTGTCTCCTTCTGTTTGAGTATTTTCAGTGAGAAGCTGACGTATACAGTTCAGTGACAAAAGAATAACCATGTTAATCTTCTGCAACTCAAAACAGAAAGAGTCCTGTGGCACCATAAAGGTTAACATTTATTCTAGTAAGAGCCTGCTTCCTTAGATACAAACTCGGTTCACAAGTTGCAGTGAACAGTGGAAGCTGTGTACTATGTACACTTGCTTTTTCTTTATAAGTGTGTAATTCTTACGTTACAATCAATGCATATACAGCTCAACCTTGAGATTTAAACCCCACTTTTATCCAATTAGTGGTCCCTGGCTTCATTTGTAAAGTGAACCTATGTTGGCTCTTTCTTCCAAACATGTACACACATACATGTAGGATGTACATGCATTCACTCTAACATGGGAACAGGGCTACAGTGGCTCACTGCTGAGTGCACAATGATGTCAATTGCTATTCATGCAGTCCATTTAACTCTCCGACCCTCTCCAATATGTGGCATTTTGGGGGGAAGTAATACTTGGCAAGATCATAATAACTTGAAATACGTATCTTGGGACAAAATGAGATGATATGCTTGTAAACATTCCTCTGGCACCCCATGGAGGGAGCAGCTGGCAAGGATGCAGCAGAAAAGGGATGGGCAGGAAGGAGTTAAGCATGTCCCACCTCACACATACTGCTGCTTTACTGAAAATTGCTCTCCTGAAGCTGCAGACATCAAGGGTGAAATGCACATGTTTGTTTGCATGTTGTTTGGACCTACTATAGAAGAGGAGGGAAGGGACAACAGATGAGATGGAATCCTGCTGCCCTCTGGCGGCAGGACTTGGGATAGAAAGGGGAATCCATCCCTATGCACAAATTCTCTTTAGATTTAGTATCCCTCTGACCACATTACAGTGTCCTCCACCTCCAAGATTCTAATCATGTTCTCTTGGGGAAGCTTTCACAGCCTGGAATCCCACAAGTAAGAGCAGGAAGTCCATGAGTGTCTGAGCCCAATTCAGTGTTAGGGGAGAAGTTGTGGCTCTGTGATAGAGTACAAGTCAGAAGGATCCCAGGCTCCATCCCTGGTACATCCAGTGAAAGGTTCTCAGGTGCCGGGAAAGAGCTTTCTCTTGACAGGCTCATTTACTACATTCAGGGACATTTTTCTCATGAGAGCATTAAAAAAATTACACCCTACAATCTGAAGAAGCAAGGTCCAGTAATCTACTGCTTTCATTTATCGTATTTAGAAACTGCTTCTGGACTGCCTTCATGCTCGTTTACAATTCCGAATAATAGCCTGTGATTCTGCATACTTTGCAGAACAGCGTTTACCGGCTTCCCTAATGTTTCCTGATACTCTCTTCCCTTCTGAATGTCTGGGATTCAGTCCCAAGGCCAGGTAGAGAGATGCTCCCCCGGTTTATCATTCCCCTCCTTCTGAATGCCATAAACCTGCAAGCTTATATGAATGAAGGGGATGTGGAGAACATATTTTTGATAATTAAAAAAACTTTTGCTTAGTTCAGGCCTGATGCAGTGTCCAATGAATGCCAGATGTTCAGACCAGTTGTCTGTTCCCCACAGTATTCAGTGAGGTGGTATAATAGGGTTGCCAACCTCCAGGTGGGCAACAAACACACGGGAAACACAGCAAGGTTGAGTAAAATGTGGAAAACCACAAAAACAAAGCACACAATTCTGATCTACTACTATAACTTCATTAATTGATTAAATCATATACTTATGATAAACAATAAAGACCCTAGTGTAACCAGATCATTATAGTGCACTAACAACAATGGTGTAGAGTATGCAGATAAATATAACAATATTATCTTGAAGAAATGTCCAAAGTAACAAAGACGAATATGCAAACAAGGTTCAATGTTGTGGCTGTCTTGCTTTCAAAAAAGAGACGCTGTACACCATTGGAAAACCGGAGAAGCCACGTAGAGAATTTCTTGACTTGTGCATTGCAGCATTTGTGAGCTTGGGTTCCAGGAGAAATAATTTGCCTGAAGAAGAAGTACTCGAAACATGCAATTTTTGCCTGGGAGGTGTGTTGCATGATGTTTGCTGCGTCTCTTTTTTTGAAAGCAAGACAGCCACAACATTGAACCTCGTTTGCATATTTGTCTTTGTTACTTTGGACATTTCTTCAAGGTTGAATATTGTTACATTTATCTGCATACTCTATACCATTGTTGTTAGTGCACTATAATAATCAAGTTACACTAGGGTCCTTATTGTATATCATAAGTATATGATTTAATTAATGAATGAAGTTATAGTAGTAGTTAAGAATGGTGTGCTTTGTTTTTGTTGTTACACGGTGGTTTTCCACGTTCTATTCAACCTCCAGGTGGGGACTGGTGTTCTGGGATAATGACTGATCTGCAGGCCACAGAGATCATTCCTCTGAAGAGAACGGCAGCTTCAGAAGACTGACGGTGCAGCATCGTAGCCCTGCTAAGCTCCCTCCCCTTCCCAGGCTCTGTCCCCAAATCTTCAGGAATTTGCCTTCATAGGAAGCTGGCAACGAGAAGGTTTAGCTTTGCTAGGATCTATGTATGTTATTAAGGAGCTGCAGTGGCTCAAGTGGTTAAGATGCTGAACTGCAGGCTGTGGAAGGTCGGTAGCTCAGCAGTTCGAGACCCGAGTGTGCCGCATGACGGAGTGAGCTCCCGTCTCTAGTTCCAGCTCCTGCCAACCTAGCAGTTCGAAAGCAAGAAATAGCAAGTAGATAAATAGGTACCACTTCGGTGGGAAGGTAACAGCGTTCCGTGTGCCTTGGTGTTTAGTCATGCCGGCCACATGACCACGGAAACGTCTTTGGACAGCGCTGGCTCTTCGGCTTGGAAACGGAGATGAGCACCGCAACCCTAGAGTCGGACTCGACTGGCTTTTGAGCAAGGGAACCTTTACCTTTATGTATGTTATTATCTGTTGGAGAACAACTGGGGGGGGGACACACACAAAACCTTGACCTCAAAACCAAAAAAACTTCACTGCAAGTCACTTATACAGCATTCCCCCCCCCGTGCCCCCCCTTCTGCACTTTGGAGTCTATGAATGAAATTAGAGGAGCAAACTAGGCCCTTGGCGGGCCTCTCTTCTCATCACAAAATGTGGATTATTTGTTTTCATTCCACAGCGAGGCAGTCACTTTATAAAAGGAGGGAGTGTGGGTGTGTTCTTGCCTTCCTAAGGGAGAACAATGGAACCACTGTGCACTTCTAATGGGCTCTCTGCAGGATTTACAGGAAGGTGTAAAGTAGGCCTGCTGCTAAAAGAAAATAAGGAAGTTCTCCACATAGCAGCCTGAACCTCAGAACCAACTACAATTGTCTATGGGCGTCATTAGGGAGAAGCAAGAAGCCTGAATGGTAAGGTTCACAACTTTAAGGGGAGTTTGGCTTTGTGATCTTGTTAGCTGGTCTTCCAAGTTTTCTCTATCTATGAGTGGGCAAGAAACACACATAGATACATGAGTCTGGAAGGCCAGACGATACATGCCTCCCCCCCAAGCAGGGAAAAACAGCACCCCCTGTGGCTACTTCAGGTACAGAAAAACAAACACAAAGCCCCTTCTCTCCCCTTTGCCATGGTCCCAATCCAAATCAGACCCGTGTGGTGCTTTGAAAATTAGATCTCAGGAGCTGTCATCTGACTGAGTAGAATCAGGTGAGTTGAGGAATTGCATCCAACACGTGTAGTGCGGCCTGCTGACGATACAGAATCCATGCTGAGGCAGTCACTGTACGAGGAGGGTAAGTTTCTCTAACTGTAGCCTGGCCATGGCTATTAATCTATGTAGATAACAGGCTGCTGAATCTGGATCAGCTCTTAAGCGGGATGGTGAAAGAAACCCCTTTCTAGAAAAACAGACAGCAAGAGTGCCCCCTAGGGTTGCCAACTTCCAGGTGGGGCCTGGAGTTCTCCTGGAATTACAACTGATTGGTTCCCTGGGAGAAAATGGCTGCTTCGGGGGGTGGGGGGGGTGGACTCTGACATTGTGCCCAACTGAGCTCCCTGTCTTCCCCAGGCTCCACCCCCAAATCTCCAGGAGCTTCCCAACCCACTGTTGGCAACCTAGTGCCTCCCAGGGTGGGGGGAGCTGCCACCTTTTATTTCAGACCATATGTCCCCCCCCCCATATTTCTGACCCACTCACTTGTTCTACATACTGTGGCTATAAAGGGCCTAAGTATGTGTACAAAGGCACACATCCCTGTACTTAAAAAAAAAAAGTGTGAGAGAGACTGCCCCATGTTTGATTTCAGCCTCGCCTACTTCACAGGGTTGTTGTGAAGATAAAATACAGAAGAAGTGAATGATGTAAGCCACTTTGGGTCCCCACTGAGAAGAAAAGGCAACGTATAAATGAAGTAAACAGATATTTCTGTAATAGCTTATTAAAAACAAACAACTGTTCTTTCAATACAGTGTTGGGGGTGGGTTGCAATTACCCTTGAATATACTCAAGAGAAGACATTTAAAACTTACTGAGAATTTTGCCCCTGCCGCTGAAATCAGAAATGGAGGAATGCACAGGAACGGAGTTCCGGCTGGCTTCCAAGTTGGCCACGCCCAGCAGGAACGTATTAGCATAATAGGCCACACCCAACAGCAGAAACTCATTAGGATTGACTACATTAGGGGTGTCTGGCCTAACATGCAAGGTTAGGGAGTTCCTGCTACAAAAAAGCCCTGGGTTTGGACAACAAACAAGGTAAACAGAATAACAAGCAAAAGGTGGGTGTGGCTGGATGAGCAGACTTCTGGTAACATGGGGGTGTGGCCTAATATGCTAATAAACTGTGCTGTCATTGGTATGGCCTAATATGCTACTGAGTTGCTGCTGTTGGGTGTGGCCTATTATGCTAATGAGTTCCTGCTGGCCTTTTTCTACAAAAAAAGCCCTGGTTATTTGGAAAAGTAATGCACGCTAGATAGATTGCCATTTCTGTTCAGCCATGTTTTGTGCTATAGGGCTATGGGGTAAGGTTGCCAACTCCTGACTAGGGAATTCCTGGAGATTTGGCAGCACTGCCTGTAGATGGGGAGTATTTGGGGCGGAATTTCACTGAGAATCCATGTTAAACAATAGAGTCTGCTCTCTGCAGCTGCTCTTTTCTCCAGCGGAATTGATTTCTGTAGTCTGGAGGTGAGGTATAATACGGGGTAGAAGTAGAAGAAAAGAGATTGGATTTATACCCCACTATTCACTACTCAAAGGAGAGCAGCTTACAATCTCCTTTCCCTTCCCTTCCCTTCCCCACAACAGACACCCTGTGAGGTAGGTGGGGCTGAGAGAGCTCTTTCGAGAACTGCTCGTGAGAGAACAGCTCTGAAAGAACTTGTAACTGACCCAAGGTCACCAGCACCTGCTTGTGGAGGTTGGCAGCTGTAGCTACGGGCAAGCTGATATATATCTGTCTCGTTTAGTTTGTAATGTTGAAATGCATGCACACTACCTCACAGAATGAGTAAACCAGGCAGAGCCTTTTGAAAGGATTGAAAATTTTTTTTTACTTGGAAGTGTGCTGCCACCTACTGACCAAGAAATTCAATACACAATTCCATGTCCACCAGATGGATAAGCAACCTGTAGCCATAAATTTTCATTCTTTTATTTGGATCTTGTTTTAAACCAGCCTCTCTTTGTATCATCTTTCTCCCCACTACCACTTCCAGCCTGTCTGTGGTCAATAGAAATGCATCAGTCCAACGGATGCATGCTGCATGGATCAGATTAAGTGAGCTCTGTTAAATTCTGTTAAGTCTCTAAAGTGCCACTGGACTCCTGTTTTGTTAATATGCTGTAGCAAAAGGGCTATCTTAACATTAAACACTGGTTCTCATTTCTGGCTGGTGCTGGGACAAGTAGGGTCGCCGCATTTTCCACCTCAATTTTTGATCCTGTGCCTTTAATTTGCAGACATGTAGCATGGGCAGTTTTTCTTGCCACAGGCATAAGAACGATGAGAATAGTTTCTCTTGTTTAATTTTTGCATGGCAGGAGACAAATAAATGCACAGAAATGTATCAAGCCTCTTTATATTTCCCATATTTCCTGTTTCTCTCTGTAGGCAGAAAGGATGTAGAACCCCCAGATGCTCTCTCTATGACATCATACATTCAGAGAGGTTTTCAGTTCTACAGGAAAGGATCTAGAGCCCTCTGCGGGAGACATACTTGTTCCAGGAGTTGGTCAGGTAATGCTCAGTACTCATCATTCTTCTCAAATTCCTTAAATGTTCAATCGTCCCTCTCTAATGAATCTTGGGTAAGCAGTGGTGGAAGAAAGGAAAGCTTCAGCTTTACCCTTTGCAATGTTCCCAGCACAGCCCTGGGGGGACTGGGGCCAATCTGATCTAGGCATTTCACCCCCAAAGGGGTCTTCACTGTGAAGAGCACATGTGAACCTGGCTCAAGGGTCTTTCAGTTGAGTATAAAAACCTCCAAGTAGCTCTGCCGGCTATCCTGATGTGTATAAGGTTACCACCTTTAATATACCTGGCCCTACTTCTTCCCCTTCCATTTTAAAAATATGTATTTATGTATTTAAACTCAAGTTCTTTAAGTGCTCCATCTGCATGAGCTCAGGGCTTCCTGAAAGCCGCCTGATCTTGTAATGTCAGGAAATGAAACTGTGAACTCAGTAGTAAGGGACTGGTGTGCTGTCGATGCTCAGCCACTCACTCTTCTTTGTTATTCTGTCCCATTTGTTAAGCTGATGCCTTGAGGGTTTTTTTTTAACCCTGGCTAAAATCTGACATAGTTATAAAACGAGGAGATGTTCTACACTGGAAAGGGTGTTCTGAAGCCAAGATATATCTGGATGGGTGTGGCGAAATTATGCCGAAATATGACCCTTTTAGGAAGTGCTATGTGTCAATAGTAAGACACAGCCTATGAACTGAATTTTAACACACTGTCAGTGCTGCTGAAATATATCTGGAATGGGGAACATTACATATTACCCTAGAAGAAAGAATTCAGCCCTCATGAATTATTGCCAGATATCAATACACATGACGATGTCAAATCAATCAATTTTAGGTGACCAAAATAAACTCTGTAATCACCAGACCATAAGCATTTTGGCCTGTAAAGCCTTCTTCAGTGGTTGCTGATAAATTGCTACACACCAATCATCTATTTATTATAAAAAGTAAAACAGACCTGACCATGTGTAGAATAAGACAAAATGGGTTGGTATAAAACCCAGCCCTCCATAGGTAACAAATATCCATTCTCCAGTACTCTTGTAGAAAGAAGGAATGCTGCTATTTCTAATATCTCATTTACCTTTCTAGGCCTGATCAGGGAAAACCATGTCCACAGGGTGTGTCTAGGTTGTTGGCGCTGATCAAGGTCCCCCCCCCCCTTCATTTGTCTTTTTGGTCTTAAATAAATGATCACAACAAATCAGGATCTGACAAGCATAGTAGAAAACCTTATGGAGGAATTGTGGTTACCTTTCTGGAACATAACCCAGAAAACTTGGGGAAACAGAGCAAGTTCTACCTCTGTCCTCATGTACTAAATCTTGATTAACATGTATCTGGAGGGATTAGATAAAAATGAGCAATAAGGTGTGTATGTGTGTAGGAGGGTTATTATTGTTTGTACTGTCTCCCAATAAGTTTTTTTAAAATTTAAAATTCAGCGCTGAGCCCTGGTTCAACTGAAGTCCTGATGAAGAGGGCCAGAGTCACATGTCACACAGAGAGGGAATTACAGAAAATACCTGGATATGAAGATTAAACTCTGGGGTCCACATGATGGGCCGTATATCAGAACTTCTGTCTCCAGAAGAATGCCAAGCCTTTTATGTCCAGATCACCGGCCCTGATCAGAATGTGGAAGAAGAGCTGGATAGGCTCCTGGAGAGTAAGAACCCCATCCGCACCCGACGGCGGCGAGACATCACCAGCATCAAGGACTGCAAAGAGACCCTGAGCCAGTGGCTGCAAACAGAAGGAGACACCATGTACTGGGATCGCTTGTCCCGAGCTATCCAGCAAATTGGGCGGTCTGATGTTTCAAAGGAGCTGGGCAAGAACCTCAATCAGGACAAGAACCTGGAGATTAAGAAGAATGTGGAGGAGTACCACAAGACTGTCAAGCAACTCACCTCCTCACTCCTCCTGGAAGAGAATGAGGAGAAAGGTGAGCAAGGACGGCTGCGGAGAGATGGAGGCTGGCCCCAGAATCAGGCCGAGCCAACAGCATGGGAAGATCTAGAGCTCATCATTGAGAAGAAGCCGCTGCCGCCGTACAACAGGAGTCTCTTGGGATGGATCATTCCACTGTCCACTGGCATTGCTGGGGGGTTTCTAACCTCCTTCGTGGTAGTGGCTCTAGTATTCTATACTTTTTTCTGGACACTGAACCAAGGAAACATGGACCCCACGCAGCCTGGCTATGATTCCCTGCCTAAGCTGAATTTGCCATCATCCAAACGCGGTGCTATCTATTGCACGTATCAGTGGCTTGATAAAAAGGGGAAAGGGGATAGTGAGACAGAGGAAGAGGATGAGGATAGCTTGGAGAAGGAGATCCTTGTTAAACAATAAAGCAGTGCTGATTCTTACCGTAGCCTCTCTCTGCTGGGCAATGGAACGAATAAAACTTACGCATTCATGAAACCAGTCAGAAGTCTGAGTTTGTTTCATGATATATTTGTTGAAGCTCAGGTTTGCCTTGGATAAGAATTACCATATTGCGTTAGGTCCCGAGAAAAAAAGTGTACACAGGATTGCAGTCTACCTAACTTGCATCTGCTGAAGACTGAGGCCGGTAACTGCTGGTCTCCAGTCCTGTAGCAGTCCTTTGTCCCATGACAGTTGTTAAATTAGCTTAGCAAATGCAGATAAGAATTACCATATTGCGTTAGGTCCCGAGAAAAAAAGTGTACACAGGATTGCAGTCTACCTAACTTGCATCTGCTGAAGACTGAGGCCGGTAACTGCTGGTCTCCAGTCCTGTAGCAGTCCTTTGTCCCATGACAGTTGTTAAATTAGCTTAGCAAATGCAGAACTGTGTTTTCACCCATCAGTACTGTTGAGAATTGTCACTGTGCTTAAATTAGTTGCTTATACCCTGCTTTTCTTCCCCAATGGAGACCTAAAGTAGCTGCCAGCATAAGTCTCCGCTCCTCCATTTGATCCTTACATTACAACCACCACCATTTGAGGTACGTTAGGCTGAGGGAGTGACCATAACCACAGATTTCACCACAAAAATTACACATCCATGGCTTCACGATGATTTTTGTTGTTCAGTTGAACAGTCGAGTCCGACTCTTCGCAACGCCCTGGACAACATCATGGCAGACCCTCCTGTCCTCTGCCGTCCCCCGGAGTGTGCTCAACTTTATGTTCATTGCATCAATAACACTGCCTAACCATCTCATCCTTTGCCATCCCCTTCTTCTTTTACCTTCAGTCTTTCCCGGCATCAGGGTCTTCTCCAATGAGTGCTCCCTTCTCATTTGGTGGCCAAAGTATTTGAGCTTCAGCTTCAGTATCTGGCCTTCCAGGGAACAGTCAGGGCTGATTTCCTTTAGGATTGACTGATCTGATCTCTTTGCAGTCCAAGGGACTCTCAAGAGTCTTCTCCAGCACCATAATTTGAAAG
>NW_015164715.1:333825-348199 GCF_001447785.1 Gekko japonicus | reverse complement strand
ACTTTTCCCGGGCTAGTTCCCCATTGGCTCAGTGCCAGGTATCCCTTCCAGGTCAGTCTAAACAATAGCAAACTAGGAATACAAGTTAACCCTATAATGACTGAATCAGACCTTGTAAACACATACATTTCCAACAAGAAGTTGGAGAAAAATAGTAGTAATTGAGGTAGAAATGAACTGTAGATTATGAGTTATATTATGATTAACAAGTGGTTAAGACGCTGAACTGCAGGCTGTGGAAGGTCAGTAGTTCAGCAGTTCAAGACCCGGGTGCCGCAAGACGGGGTGAGCTCCTGTCTCTAGTTCCAGCTCCTGCCAACCTAGCAGTTCGAAAGCAAGAAATTGCAAGTAGATAAATAGGTACCACTTTGGTGGGAAGGTAACAGCGTTCCGTGTGCCTTGGTGTTTAGTCATGCCGGCCACATGACCACGGAAACGTCTTCGGACAGCGCTGGCTCTTCGGCTTTGAAACGGAGATGAGCACCGCAACCCTAGAGTCGGATTTGACTGGCTTTCGAGCAAGGGAACCTTTACCTTTTACCTTTTTAAGATAGGGGCATATGAAAAGAAGAGGGATTAAATGAGAGTAAAAATGTTAGGCTGTTGGAATAGTAACCTCAGGTGAACTTCTCTTTATTTTGTTTTGTTATTATGATTGTTAAAAATGAAAAATGAGTATATCAATAAGATGGATAATGAATGTGTATCCGTGGACTGATAGATATACTCAATAAAAAACTTAAGTATAAGAAAGAAAGAAAGAAAGAAAGAAAAAGCCAGGATTAGCCACTACAGCTCAAGAGGTTAGAGTTCTGGCCGAATCCGCTACTCGGAGAGCTGAGATAGTAGAAGCGAAATTTGAACAAACAATGGAGCAACTCTCCTCCGCTAGCAAGGCTGCGAAGTATCTCGCAGATTAAAACAAAATAAAAAAAGAGCAGGCTAACCATGATGCCTGCCAAAGACTAATCACAAACCTCAGAGAACAGCTAGGGCTCCAAAGAGCAGTCATTTCAACCATTCACCCAGGAGGTGTAGTAGAACCCTCCAAACGAGTTGGAAGGCATAATTCAGCTGGGATACTGTTATCTCGACTAGTTTTGTTGTTAGTAATGCTTTCTAAGGCCCCTTTGACTTCGCATTCCAGGATGTCTGGCTCGAGGTCAGCGATCACACCATCTTGATGATACCATAGTGCAAAAATGGATCCTTGTGAATTCTTAGGATTTTTGCTTCTGGTCACTGCAAATTCACCATCAGATTACATACACTGTCCATAGCCACAGATTTGACCACAGACGTTACAGATCTACTGTGTTCTGGCACCACATTGATGCAAAAACATGGTTGCAAAGCATGGATCCTCATAGATTGATGGGATTCTTTAGTTGGATCACCCCAAACTCATCATCAGATCACATATCACGTCCATAGCCACAGATTTCACCACAAAGATCAGGCATCCACTGCTTTGTGGTGCAGCAGTGGCTACGGATCCTCGGGATTTTTGTGCTGATTCACCCCAAACTCACGTTCAAATCACATACCTTGTGCATAGCCATGGATTGCACCACAAAAATCACTCACCTACTACTTTGTCACATTGCCACATCGCAAAAATATCGTTCTAGAGCACGGATCCTCATGGATCCTCTGGGATTTTGCGTTATGTTGCCCCAAACTCACCAGCTCTTATCAGCATTATTTCAGTCCTTCTAGGGTTTAGCTACAGTGTGCTCACTCTTAGGCAATTAACCATAGCAGCCAGGCAGCATTTCAGGACCTCTACCGCTGTCACACGACCCTGACGACTCCCCCTCGCTGCCACTGGATTCCTCCAGTCCCCCATGGCTCTGCCACCTTGGTGGCCTGCTCGACCAAGCAGCAGGGGCCTCAGACTCTTGAACAGGGAGGGAGGTTCCATCACCATCCCTGCCTCTATGTTCCCTCTGGATGTGAGACACTTTTCCTCTCTCTGTTCTGCAGTGTCGTCGCCTTCCATCCAGGTCGTCATCCCTGGCCTCTTACAGCTACGTCTTTTTATTCTCTCCTCCCGCCTTCCCGTGTTCCCCCGGCTCTCTCCGCCCCCTCCCTTCTCCGGCCCCGCCCCTCCACATAACGGAGGATGCCGGCTCCTGGGAGGGGCCGGGTTCTCCCTCACTCCTTCCAGCCTCGGGAGGCTCTGGGTGGGGTGCGGTGCCCGGATGCGCTGACGCCCAGTGCGGCCGCCGGGCCATGTTTGGGAGACCTCCCGGTATCCCTGTTGCTGGCGCCGACTGGGGCCGATGACGGGAGGGCTGTGGCCGCGCCCGCCTCGGTGGTCTTCCTCTGGCGTCTCCCGGGATCCCAGGTGAGTAGAGGTGGGTCCCGGGGTCATCCTCCCGGCGTTGGTGGTGGTTTTGTTGGGACCGCGGGGGGGGGGGGGGGCAGTGGTCCCGTCCTCGAGACAACCACATTCTCCAGGAGATCTGGATAAAGATACATAGAGCTGAATATGAGCACCATATTTATGGGTCAGGTCACACGGACATTTAGTGCAGGCTTCGCTGCTGATCCCTCGCGCATTAAAGTTTCCTCTTCATATTGGCAAACCCGCCTCCCGCACCGAAGCGGGCTGAATCCCGCGGTTTCCGCTCTTTTTATCCGCGTTTTCTGACATCTGTTGGAACAGGTGTTTTCCGATATCTCGCGCTTTGTATCCGCTGTTTTGGTATCTGGACAGCAATCTGCCATGACCATGCTACCCTCCCCCCCTTTTGTGTTTCCGGTTTAAGTTATGTGCATGTGCAAACAGGCGCTAGCTTTTATTTTGGTCTTCTTAGTTTGTATGTACGCCCAAGCGCATGCGCAGGGTTTTTTTAAAAACCCGCGCCGCCATGGGGACAGCGCACTGTGTGATCAGTACTTTGCGCGAGTGAAACGGAAGACAGAGGGACCGTCTGACCACCTCCAAGTGATATAAAATGTCGCGGATAGAAGAACTGCGGGAAAACTAGCATGGTAAGAGGTCTGTGTGACCGCGGCCCAAGACAACCAGCCTCCAAACTACAAGTCATTTGGTCTAAGGGCTTTGCATAGAAATTGAAAAGTATAAGAGATAGGATCGTATCCTGTGAAACTCCACATAATAGATCCCACATTGATGATAAATGGTCTCCAATGAATTTATCTGCAGCCTTTGATACATTCCCTACCTACTTCTGTCTCCAAGCGCCTCAACAAGATGGCATAGTCCGCTGTATCAAAGGCTGCAGATAAATTCAATAGGAGCAACAAAGAAGCATGACCTTTGTGTGAACAACTGGACTTCCTGGTGACAGCTCAGCTTTGTAAAAAGTGGTTGGGGAGTGTGGAAAAGTTCACATGCCCAAGCTCTTGACTTCCACAAGAAGGCTTTTTAACTTTTATTTAAAGCTATTAGGAGCAAGAACTCTCCCCACACACACCCTAGGGGAAGATTCAAAACCTGAAGTCATTCAATAATTCCTTTTAGAAGCAAATACTCTGCTTTAATTCCATATATCCCTTTGTCTCCATCTCCCCCTCCCCTTACACTTACGCTCCAAGTGCACTGAAGGCAATTAGCCCAGAGGTGTGTTCAAACTGTTTAGGAATGCACTGCTAGTGTAATTTCCCATCTTTGCCTTGCTGCTGGTGAATTTTGAGCCTGCAAAGCATTGCTCAGTCCTCTCAGCCCAGCTCTGTACGTGAAAGAGGGGCAGAGTTTCCTCCCATCTTTGTAATGTACTTGACATCAGGACCCAGTAAGCTCTAAGATTGTTGAATTTTTAGTATTTGCCAGATAGAAAATGCAATCTGTTCTGTATGGCTCCAAGTCGACATAATTTTGATATGACCCTGGGGAAGCAAATACTCTGCTTTAATTCCATATATCCCTTTGTCTCCATCTCCCCCTCCCCTTACACTTACGCTCCAAGTGCACTGAAGGCAATTAGCCCAGAGGTGTGTTCAAACTGTTTAGGAATGCACTGCTAGTGTAATTTCCCATCTTTGCCTTGCTGCTGGTGAATTTTGAGCCTGCAAAGCATTGCTCAGTCCTCTCAGCCCAGCTCTGTACGTGAAAGAGGGGCAGAGTTTCCTCCCATCTTTGTAATGTACTTGACATCAGGACCCAGTAAGCTCTAAAATGGTTGAATTTTTAGTATTTGCCAAATAGAAAATGCAATCTTTTCTGTTCTGTATGGCTCCAAGTCAACATAATTTTGATATGCAGATGGCACTGCGACACCATGTCCATGGCTATCATGGTCTTTCTCTTTGGCATGTTCCATGTAAGTCATGGCATCGTGGAACAGGGCCTCTGAAAAATTTTCAGCACTCCATGGGGTAGATATAACAAAATTGCCCGGACTGAGAGGTTTTGCCCTTGTAACAGCGGTGAGATAGAGTCAACGGTGCTTCGCTGTTCTTTCTATAATGAAATTCGTTGTGCCCTTATCTCCCCGTTACTTGAGCTCTGTCCTGACACCTCCGACTCTGGGATCATTAACATACTTCTCTCTGATGTGAGTATAGAGATCACCCGGAAAGTTGCTAAATTCTGCTCCCAAGTGATTAAACTGCGTTCTTTATAAATTTCCCAACTTAATGTGGAAGATAGTAGCTGACTGTATTCTATATTAGAAATTCTATGTTAGAAACTATTGTATTTGTATTAGTACTAGTTTTAATTTACTTTTATACACTTTTATATTTCCATACCTTAATTTTATATTCTATCAGGTTAGGGTCCTTTCCCCCCTTCTTCTTCTTACTTGTTTGTATTCTGTAAATAAAGTACAAAGAGCCCCAAAATATGCTTTACTCCTCCATGGCAAGCTAAATGCTGAATGGCAGGCTTAGTAATGCCATGGATGTTATCTTGAAGCACCTTCTGATGGCGGTTTTCGCAAACTTTTGCTGCAATCAGACATCCCACAAACGTGTCCTGAAAAACTGGATGTGGGTCTCCAGTGCTGAGCTTACCATGTAGGTATTGTCAGACATGACCAAAGGGAGAACTGAGATGGGGGAGGGGTCTCCCCCAGTTTTCATAAATGAAAAACTCTTTCAAACAGACCAACCAAATTAAAATTGATGGTTTGATGCCTCTTTCCCCCTCCCCAAGAATGCACAGGAAGGAGATCACCAACCAGTGTGGAGTTTTAACATTGTCTGCCAGCAGTGCCTAGAATTGGACTGAAGCAGCAAGAGTTTCTTTCTAGAACACCCCAGGTCTGCCCTGATCTGTAAACAGTTTGTGTTTTCTAAAGCCTGCCCCCCCCAAGCTGTTGGTGCTCTGCTTCTTAAAGGAACAAGAGAAGGAATATAGTAAAACAAATTATAAGAGTGCCCACTGGAAGCAATAGAAGCTCTACTCTCTGAAGACCCATTGAATATAATGGGAACCACAGAATCTTTGCAACAGAGCTTACTGCTGATTTTCCTTTTGGGTGAAACTTTGCTCCTTCCCCCTCACAAATTCTCTGGATTAGCACTGTTGAAGATTGTAGATTATTTTTTTTTGTCATCAAGTTACAGGTGAGTTTTGGCAGGATTTTCAAGGCAAGAGACATGCAGAGGTGGATTGCCTTTGCCTGCCTCTGCATCACAGCCCTGGTATTCCTTGGACGTCTCCCATCCAAATACTAGCCAGGGCCGACCCTGCTTCCAAGATCTGATGAGATCGGGCTAGGCTGGGGTGTCCAGGTCAGGGCCTGACAGAAATACAAACAAACAAACCCCAACCTTTGTTTTGAATCTTTTAAAAAACTTTCAAATAAAATCATGCAGAATCAAGAGCATTGGCTGAGCTAAACCAAAAAGAAGGTTCCTGCCAATACCTTTAAATTTTATAATCAAAACATAATTATTTATTTTCCAAATAGTCATTCTATATTAATAAACCTCCTGCTATGAGAGAATTTTTTGAGTAGCCCAATCTCGTTGGATCTAAGAAGCTAAGCAGGATCAGACCTGGTTAGTATTTGGATGGGAGACCTGCAAGGAACTCTGAAGCAGGCAATGGCAAACCACCTCTGTCCCTGTCTTGCCTTGAAAACTCTACAGGATCCCCATAAGCTATCTGCACTTTCCTCCTCCTCCTCCACCACCACCACTGTATCTTCAAAAATTATAAGGATTGCTTTCAGGCTACTGAATGAAAGGGGGATGGGATGGAGAGATGCCTGGCTGTGCCTTTAAACCTCAAAGTGTGTAGTATGAGACAAGGACTAGCTGGCAGTGAGAAAGAATTAACACGTTGTGAGATCCTGCTAGCTGAAGGACCCACTCAGAGTAAGCACCTCTATATCAGTGATTTGCATCATAAGAAAGATTTCTCCAAGGACAGATAACTGTTACTCTTGCATATTCGAAAAGTAAACCTATTGCAGGCCAGAGTGTGCCTCTTGTTAGAAGGTTTCAGGGCTGTGCAGCAGGATTCCCAAATCTGATTTTAAAAAGCATTGCATAAGAACAATTTTAATTTAAGAAAGAAATCCTGTTACTTGACCAGTTAATAAACTGGAACTCTATGCATACTAGTAAGTCCCATTGAAATCTGTGGTATTTGCTTCTGAATAAACATGCATATGATTGGGCTGTGTGGCTGCAATCACTGGGTCTGCAATATTATGATGGTAGAGCAGGGTCCCCCAAAGTGACACTTATAGACACTGTGGCGCATACAGACACCTTTCCTGGGGGCCACCAAGTGTCTTTAGAAAGTGGATGGAGGCAGATGAGATTTTTGCTCAAAGAATTGACAGCAGCTGCTACCACAACACAAGGATCTTCACAGTGGGACTGAAGGTAAGCTGTGTGCATCCAAGAAAATATTTTAAAACAATATTTTCATTTTAAAAGGCGTCCTGTTAAACAGAGCTTCTGCCTGAAATGTTGAAGAGTGACTACTAGAGTTATATATATCCTCACTCCCTAATACTTCGTAGTTGACTTTGCCTTCTATGGCAGCCATTTTGTGGTGAGCCCGCCTCCTGTGGCACCTTGTGTCGGAATGCCAAGGGTGTCCGCAGGCTCAGAAACGTTGCGGATCCCTGAGGTAGAGCATCTGCATGGCATGTAGAGGGTCCCGGGTTCAATGCTTGGCATCTCCAATTTAAAGGATCAGGAAGCAGATTATGTGAAAAACCTATACCTGAAATACTGGAGAGCCACCACCAGTCAGAGTAGACAATATTGACATGGATAGGCAAATGGTCTGACTCTGCATAACACAGGTTCGTGTGTATGTCCTCTGGGCCAGCAATATTTTTTTATTTACTTGCTTGATTCATTTATCCCTCAACTTTCAATATTAGAACTGACTGAAAACTAATTCTGCTTCCCCCCACCTATTGAGGACTAAAAGATACTGCTTAGCTCTCAGATGGTTGGGATTATATACTAGTGCTTTTTTAGGGGGGGGGACTTTGTTATGTTGTAAATACTACCTGCTATATCAATAATCAACATGAAATGACTAAGGAGTAAGCTCTATTTGATCCAGTGGGACTTACTTCTATGGAGACTGCCTGTTTCTGCTTAGGATCACATTGTTCAAAGGCTAATTATTTCTCAGTTGCAGCCCAATATTATGCATGCTTACTTGGAACCAGAAATATTAACTTAATTAAATATTAACTGCCTAGGGTTGCCACCTCTGGGTTGGGAAATTCCTGGCAATTTAGGGTTGGAACCTGGGGAGGTTGAGGTATGGGAAGGGGAAGGACCTCAGAGGGGCATAATGCCATACACTCCCCCCCCCCCCCCAGAACAACCATTTTCTCCAGTGCAACTGATATTTGTTATCTGGAGATTAGCCGTAGTTCTGGGACATCTCCAGGCTCCACCTGGAGGTTGGCAACCCTATTCACCCCCACATTCCTCAGTCCCTTCCCTCTTGCATTTTCATATTGCCTTTTGTCTCCCATGTTTTAAAAGTTCTGTCTAAGTTTTCATCTTCCCTGATCAGTGAGGAAACACATTTTCATTGTGCAGCATTTTTTCATGAACTGGGGCAGTTGCTGTAATGTATCTAAACCCGACTTCGTGCGAGGTGAGTTCTCCATGCGGTCATGTGAAGCCTCTTAAACTTTGCTCCAGGAGACAATGGCCCGAATGGATTCTAGCCCACACCAACCAGAGGGCCAGGTTCCTGGTCAGGACCTATGGAACTCTCAGCCACTGTATATAGCCTATCACTGAATGGGGGTGTGTTCTGGGAGTGGGTTTACTGAGCATATAAGCCGGCCTGCGAGCCGGGGGTTTTCGTCTTGTTCTGCACCTATAATAAAAGTATGAGAGCTGAAATCACTTGCCAGTCTCAGTACTTTTCAGTTGCACTAGGATTTCTTTCTAAGGCATGACTGACCCTGTTGGTCTGGGGGCAGAACTGATAAAATAGATGTACATAGCAGGAAAATCAGGCTAAGGTGGCAGGCTAAATCCTGAGCTAATGCAACCTGCATGACAAAGCAGAAATTGAAACAGTGAGATGCTTTATTCTCTTTTTATCTCAGATATGAGGAAGTGCGTGTGTGCGCGTGTGTGTGCGTGCATAATATATATATAACCTAGTTACCTAATTTTTAACAGCAACCTGGCACACAAAACTTTAATAAGTTAAATATTTTTTGCCACAATCTCTGTATGGGGAAAGGTTTACTTCCTGAACTTATGACGCTTGAAGAGAACCAGGAACAAAGGCAGTCAAAAGCTAATGAGGAAATTACAAAGCAGTAAACATTTTTAAACTTGCACAACTATAGTATAGGTGTGTTGGGTAAGCTAAGCTCAAAGGAGAATATTTCCCCCCCCCCCTGAAAATGCCTGCTCCATAGTGCCCAGTGTATTTTGATCTCATCCTTTGATATTTTAATGGAATATACTTCTTAGGAAATTAGCTTAGGCTGTAGCTGTAAGTAGGCACCCAGATCTGATGCATTAATTTCAACATACCTAACTCTCTTTAGGACTCGGGTTGCCAGCTCTGGATTGGGAAATACCTGGAGATTGGAGGGTGGAGCCTGGGAAAGGTGGAGTTTGGGAAGGGGAGGGGCCTCAGCATATTCCACCCACCTAAGTGCCCATTTTCTCCAGGGGAACTGATCTCTGTTGTCAGGAGATCAGTTGTAATAGCAGGAGTTCTCCAGGCCCCGCCTGGAGGTTGGCAATGCTACTTAGGACAGACCTGTTAGACTCTGAACAGAGTAAGGACAAAAACGAGAAAAGGGGAAAAAAACTGAACCTAAAATCTAGAATTCAGAACCTAAAAAGGTTAGTCAAGAATACAAGAGGGCCAACTCTAAAAATCTACGTGTATTTATGCAACACAAATTAAAATAACAAATAAGGGCCCATTCATACCTCATATACAAATATAAAAACATACAAAGGCTAATGAAATAGACCTAACACGTTTCGGCCTTTACAGGCCTTCCTCAGAGGTCTAATACAAATAGAACATGTTGGCTGATATGTAAAAATATATACAATCATACATATACAAAATATGAAATAAAGACCAGAAAACAATTGTTCCAAAGTTTAACCACTGGGCAAAGGAAAACAAAAAAACAAAAAATACAAATGAAGTCTCCAGTGCAATCACATGCCCAACACCTTTTTGATCAACACTGCTTTTAACTTAAGGAACATTTTATTGGGAACATTTGGCTGTACAATTTCAGGAGAATATATAGTTGACCAGAGAGAAGTACTACTGGACATGTGATTGCATTGGAGACTTCATTTGTATTTTTGTATTTTTTTTCTTTGCCCAGTGCTTAAACTTTGGAACAATTGTTTTCTGGTCTTTATTTCATATTTTGTATTTGTATGATTGTATATATTTTTACATATCAGCCAACATGTTCTATTTGTATTAGACCTCTGAGGAAGGCCGAAACACATTAGGTCTATTTCATTAGTTTTTGTATGTTTTTATATTTGTATATGAGGTATGAATGGGCCCTTATTTGTTATTTTAATTTGTGTTGAATAAATACAGTATATTTTTGTATGTTTCATAATTAGATTTTTAGTGTTGGCCCTCTTCTATTCTTGACTAACCTTTTTAGGTTCTAGACTCTGAACAGATTCATCATACATAATTGTTACGTGTATGTTTCTTAAAAACAACGCTGGATGAGGAAGAAATGTTCTGACTGAGCAGGAAATGTCTCCCTTTTAAGTTTTAAAAGTAAAAATGTTATAGGTTGCATCTATGTAAGGGTACAAAAATACACCCTTGCTACAACAGTAGTATGGAGCTGCGGTGGCTCAAGTGGTTAAGACGCTGAACTGCGGGCTGTGGAAGATCAGTAGTTCAGCGGTTCAAGACCCGGGTGCCGCAAGACAGGGTGAGCTCCTGTCTCTAGTTCCAGCTCCTGCCAACCTAGCAGTTCGAAAGCAAGAAATTGCAAGTAGATAAATAGGTACCACTTCGGTGGGAAGGGAACAGCGTTCCGTGCGCCTTGGTGTTTAGTCATGTCGGCCACATGACCACGGAAACGTCTTCGGACAGCGCTGGCTCTTCGGCTTTGAAACGGAGATGAGCACCGCAACCCTAGAGTCGGATTCGACTGGCTTTCGAGCAAGGGAACCTTTACCTTTACCTTTTACAACAGTAGTAGCAGAGAACAGGGCAGGAATGGGATCTGCACACATCCATCTTGCTCCAGTCATGGCTGAAGCCAGAGCCCACCTTTCTCCTCCCCCTCTCCTTCATCAGATGCATGCAAAAGCACAGTGTGACAAAGACTGTGCTGGACCTTCTGCAGGCTGGAACTTTTCCTTCCCCTCACGTTCCCTTTCTCAGCCCAGCCACTCTGTCAGTGTACAGTGTAGCTGGGCTGGGATAGGAAAAGTGCCTACAGAACCACCTCTCTCGGTATACCCTCCCAAGAGCATTACACTCCGGGGAGCAAAACCTCCTGGTGATCCCTGGCCCAAAAGAGATCTGGCTGTCCTCATCCAGAGCCATGGCCTTCTTGGCCCTGGCACTGGCCTGGTGGAATTCTGCCCTGTGGGACTTGGTCCAGTTCCGCAGAGCCTGTAAGACAGAAATGTTCCACCAGCCTATGCTAGAGGACAGCAATGGTTTGTCATCGAGCCTGGCCTCCTTTACTCCCCCCTCCCCTCTAGGGGAAAGGGTATACATTGGTCTTCAATGCCATCTGAACGAGTTATGATTTGTACTGTGTTGTTTTAGCTGTTAATTGTTTTAACTGAGTTTAATTATTATTGATTAATATATGTATTTATTGAATGTAGTCCACTCCCCTGAGCCCTTTGGGGGAGGACGTTCTATAAATTAAATACAACAGCAACAACAACAATTTTACAAGCTAAGAGGGGGGAGGACACATGGAGCCAGAGCCAAGGGAAAGTTCCCCCTACCACCCTTTCTACTGGTGAAAGCAGGATGGGAGAGAAACTGGAAGATCCTTTTCCCCCTTCACAGTGCTCCATCACAGCACCAAGTGCTTAACCGTGAGTCTGGTTGTGCACCCATTAAACGATGGGTGTAAACTTCGGGGGTGCTGAGGAGCTCAAGCACTCCCTGGATTTTGCTGGGGAATGCTGGGCCTCCCCCAGGCACCCAGTGCCAAATATTGACAAACTCACATGAGAGACTCAGTTACAATGGATGTCAGCTGAAGCACAGGACTTGGGGTGTGTGTGCAGATCAGATGCTTTTTTAAAATTTCCTATTGGAGACATCCCAGGCTGACCCTCCAGTTTTGAAAGCTCTACTGCAGGGGTGGCCAAAGTTGCTTAACATAAGAACCACATGGAATAAATGTCAGATGTTTGAGAGCCGCAAGACATGAACAAATATTGCACACACATTTTTATTGGAAAATATGCAAATTTGCTTTTTATTAACATTAAATGAGACTGCCAAAATAAAAACAAAAGGGGTAAAAACAGATATTGATAATGATATTTATTTGTTCAATGATATTTAATTGTTTGCCTTAGACATTTGTCTAAGAGGTGGGGAAAAGCAAATGGATGAGGGAGGGAGGGAGGGAGGGAGGGGAAAAGAGAGAGAAAGAGAGAGAGAGGTGGAAAGAAAGCAAATAAATGGGGAGAGAAGGAGGAAGGGAGAGGTGGAAAGAAAGCAACTTTAACTTTGTGTTATCCAACTCCCCCCCCATGCCCCCACACCAGCTGGCTTGGCTTGGAGAAGAGACAAATGCTTTGAGAATGTATTTAAAGTTAAATTTGCTTGCTTTCTCTGCTCCCCCCCACCTCAAGCCTACACAGGGAGGGGAACACTGGCTGGGGAAGGGAAGACCAATCGGGGAGGCATGCCTCCCCTTCGCTTCCCCAGCCATCCTTCCAGGAGCCATACAATATGTGTGAAAGAGCCTCATGCGACTCCCGAGCCACAGTTCAGCCACCCCTGTTCTACTGCTCAGTAGGAACCTACAGCTCTGCTCCAAGCCAATTCTAACCAGTTCTGGATGAATGCCCCCATTAAAGAGAAGAAACATTCATGTAAGGTTCAATGTTTCAAACTTTTATTGCAAGAAAACATAGTAAAAATGGTTACTACTATCATATAATGTTTACCGTTTACAATATCATTGTTTATTATATTATACTAGGAAAAAGGCCCATTATGAAAATAAATACAATGAGCTCTAGAAGGAGGATCTGGGCGGGCACCCTGACCTTGGACACTCAGCATCAATTTGCTGTGGTGACCTCAGCAGGGTATAATGACACAGAGTCCACCATTTTCTCCAGGGGAACTGATCACTGCCATCTGAAGAGCAGTTGTAATTCTGAGTGATCTCCAGCCCTCACCTGAAGATTGGCAACAATGGTTCCCCATGAGGAAATGACTGGTTTGGAGGGTGGAGTCTATGGTACTGTACCTGTCTGAGGTCCCACCCCTCCTCAAACCCCACCCTCTACAGGCTCAACACCTCAAATCTCAGGGAATTTCCCAACCTGGAGTTGGCAACCCTATCTCCTTCCCAGTCAACTATCAACATACTATTATCTGCCCCTCTGACTTCGGCTTTCCATCTCCTCCCCCTCCCTGAAGCCTCTACCTAGGAAAAATACAGTCTTTCTCCACATTGGGGACCAAAACAGCTTACATCATTCTCATCTTCCCCTTTTGATCTGCACAACAACTCTTGTGAGGTAGGTTAGGCTGAAAGTCTATGAGTGGTCTGAAATCACCCAATCAGCTTCCATGGGAAGAACCTGGGTCTAGCAGACCCTGCTCTGAAGTGCTAACTGCTACGTTACACTGGCTGTCATGGGGGGCCACCTCAGCAGAGTATAATGGCACAGAGTCCACCATTTTCTCCAGGGGAAGATGATCTCTGCCATCAGGAGAGCAGTTGTTAAATCTGAGTGACCTCTAGCCCTCACTGGGAGACTGGCAACAATGCTTCCCCAGGAGGAAATGGCTGGTTTGGAGGGTGGAGTCTATGGCATTATACCTGTCTGAGGTCCCACCCCTCCTCAACTCCCACCCTCTCCAGGCTCCACCCCTAAAAACTCCAGGAATTTCCCCACCTAGAGATAGCAATCCTATCTCCTTCCCAGCTAACCATCAACCTACCTTTATCTGCCCTTCTGACTTCAGCTTTCCATCTCCCCCCCACACCTGCAACCTCTACCTAGGAAAAGTACAGTCTTTCTCTGCAGTGGGGACCCATGCAGGAGGGAAGCGACCTCACCAGGGTATAATGACACAAAGTTCACCCTGCAAAGCAGCCATTTTCTCCAGGGGAACTGATCTCTGCCATCTGGAGAGCAGTTTTAATTCTGAGTGTTCTCCAGCCCTCACCTGGAGATTGGCAGCAATGGTTTCCCAGGATAAGATAACTGCTTTGGAGGGTTATGGCATTCTATTCAGCTGAGGCCTTTCCCCTCCCCAAACTCTGGCTTCTGTAGACTCTACCACAAAATCTCCAGGAATTTTCCAACCTGCAGCTGGCAACCCTAGTCAGGACTGGCCCCAATGAGTTCCCTTGGAAAGGGCCTACTGCCTTTGTCTTTTAACTGACAGAACCAAACTTTGTTGCCTAGCAACAGCCACTGAGGGAAAAGTTAACCTCACACTGGAGCCAGCCAGCCACAGAGGAGCCCAGCAGAAGTAGAAGCATCTTCGTCAGGAGACACAGCCATTTTGGCAGTTTATTCTGTCAGGGAAGAGTGTCCAGTCAGGCAATGGGTGGGGGAGAGAAGTGAACCCAGCACCCAGCCAATGGCACACAAGTACTCTTGATTGGCGGTTGGCAGTCCAATGGCTGATGGAGTGCAGGCAGTCGGAGAGCACAGGCAGTCGGAGAGCCAGAAAGTGCCAATACACTGGGCGTTTATATATATATATATATAT
>NW_015164715.1:306695-333316 GCF_001447785.1 Gekko japonicus | reverse complement strand
ACCCCAACGCCAGGGCCGGCGAGGCAGAGGCCTCCGGCCGCAGGGCCCGTTTTCCCTCCCACCCCCACCCACTCCAGGGCCGACATCCGGCCGCAGGGTCCGTTTCCCCGCACCCAACCCCACTCACTCCAGGGCCGGTGACTGGAGGTGCAAGCCTCCGGCTGCCGGGTCCGTTTCCACCCCCCCACTCCAGGACCGGTCGCCTGCTCCCTTCCCCTCCCCCACCACCCACTCCCAACAGGCACTGAGGGGAATGTAGGGTTGCCAGCTCTAAGGAGGGAAATACCTGGAGGTTTGGGGGGTGGATTCTGTAGAGGGCAGCATTGGGCGGGGGGGGGGCGGAAGGACTCAGCAGGTATAATGTCATAGGGTCTACCCTCCAAAGCATCCATTTTCTCCAGGGGAACTGATCTCTGTCATCTGGAGATCAATTGTAACAGTAGGAGATCTCCAGGTCCCACCTGGAGATTGGCAACCCTAGGGGAAAGTCAGCTGCACAGCAGGGGGTTGAAGAGAATTTGAATTAGCACCAGAGCTTTAAGATCTCTCCAGCTGTCACCTGGAGACTGGCAACAGCTTGTTTGGAGGGTGGGGAGTATGGCATTCTATCTGTCTGAGGTCCCCCTCTTCCTCCTCCTCCTCAGACCCCACCCTCAGCAGGCTTCAACCCTATGTCCTTTCCAGGCAACCATCAGCCAACCTTTATCTGCCTGTCTGTCTTAAGTTTTACATCCCCCCCCCCAGCCTCTGCCTAGGGAAAGGGCAGTCTTTCCCTGCAGTGGGAACCAAAGCAGCTGACATCATTCTCCTCTCCCCCGTATGATCCGCACAACTATCCTATGAGGTATGTTATGGTTGAAAGTGTGTGAATGGTCCATAGTCCCCCAGGCAGCTTTTAAAACATGAACCTGGGACCTGCACACCATCTGTGGCAGTAATGGGGTGACTGCTGGCACCTTTTCCTATCATTTTTTGCCTTGAGGTATTCTGCTTGTGGTGTGATCTGTCTACTTTGTGGTGTGGCGTGATTGTGTTATTGGGTTTGTTTCTTTTAAAGGGGAAGTGATGTGTTGTAAGTGAGGACATATGTTACCTCAGAATACAGTAGTTCCCATATGCAAATGAAAACAAAAAAACCAGCCCGGCGGGGGGGGGGGGGGGGAGTTTGAGGTGTGGAATGGAGTGAAGTCCAATCAGCTTCAATATGCAAAAGACCTTGAAAAGCTGGGCGGGACTGCACAAAGCAGCTAGTCAACCCAGCCAGTGTCTTCTGAGTGGCAGTTCTTCCGGCCAAACACTAAAGGCGGGATTTATATGATGTTTACTCTTTCTTTTCTTTTTCTTTCGATGTAGTTATAACTGTGATATGGTTTTTATTTATTTTTCAATTCTGTTTATATTTATAAAAATAAAATTTTACTTAAAAAAGAAGAGTGTATACACTGCCTTAAAAGACCTCTGTTGGTCCCAACACACTTGCTTGGCTCCAATTTGGGGGGGGGCTCAGTCTCTGTTCTACTTTTCAGTTATGCTATTGTGTTGTGTTTTGGAAATGGAACACTGGTGAAGGGTACGGCCCATGATGTTTCCTTGTTGAAATAGCTTTGTTTGCTTGCTTGCTGCTGTTGTCACTTTCTGCTAGGTGTGGGATGGGTCTATATATACTTGATTGAGAACAGTTATTTTTTCATGGTGGGGGGAGGGGCTGCTTCAGCCACTCCTAAGCTCTTCTTTCAATTTCCATTTCGTTTTTAAATTGTGAGGTAGTATCTATTGAAGAAAAGGGCAATTCCTAAAATGGCAGCCCAATGACAAAGCCTATTTGCATGAACAAGATTTTTTTTTGGGGGGGGGGGAAAACAGATCAGATACATTTTTAAAATTTCCTTGTGCCCTGTGTGCAACCAGCGAGAACACTGGCAAGTGTAACAGAATGCCTCTTTCTCCTGGCTGGAAGTTTTAAAAATTTCTTTTCTGCAGTCTGAGAA
The DNA here is from genome assembly GCF_001447785.1 of Gekko japonicus. Taxonomy (NCBI): domain Eukaryota; kingdom Metazoa; phylum Chordata; class Lepidosauria; order Squamata; family Gekkonidae; genus Gekko; species Gekko japonicus. The sequence goes on along the minus strand of NW_015164715.1, from coordinate 331,328 downwards.
CAGGAAGGCAGCCCAAGTGCTCCCCAGTGTATCTATATACAAATGCTAATAGGATAAGCCGAATGGTCAAGCTCCCCCCACCCTTCTCCAAGCAGGAAACAGAGAGGGGGGGGTTGGTGCTAGGAAGTCTCCAGGCTATTCCTAGAGGTTTCCCAGAATGTTTTCCAGGAGGGCTCCCAGAATGCACCTGTGACCTGGGCGGACCAGGTCTGGAGAGAGTGATGTAAAGGGGGTGGAGATGCAAGTTTGATAAAAGTCATTGCTTGAAGGAGGAATGTCTATACACTCTAAAGAGTTGATCAAGTAGGTGTGTATTGACAATTGTTCAGCACCGAGGCAGCTACAGCTAACATGAACTGGTTTCAAGCATATAATAGTATTATTGAACTATGGCTTACTGTGCATAGTGGCTGTTTGGATAAAAAGCTATAAAACACTGGCAAATTTGAAATGCCATTACAAAAAGTTAGAAGCTGCACCCAACCTGCACAACCCATGGAAAGCCTGTCCCAGCAGACATTTGCACATATTTGCACATATTTGCCAGGGACCTCAATATAACATCTAATGTGTACTGGCCAGAATATTCAGATGATTCCTTGTTAAACCTTGACCCCCTTCAGATTATAATCTCTGTTACTATGATTAACCTGATTAACATGACTATCCTCTCTTCTATTTTTTATATGTAATTTCTCCTCCTTCAGAATCCTGATATTTTCCTTTGAATTGTTTTCAGTCCACCATTCCATTCAATTCGCCATGGATAAATATGTGATTAGAAAGAGGAAAGTCCTCTCTGATGTTGAAGATTCCTGTTGTATACCTACAACATCCCCTCGTAGAATAGAGACTTTCTACAGTCAAGCATGAGACAAGAAAGGCTCAATCACATGGCTCTTCTTCATGGACATAAACAGATCTGTCAGGAACTTGATCTTAATGTAATAGCTAATGAGTTCATTCAAAGAGCATAAATCCGAACAAATGGATTTAGTGTCATTTAAGTACAGGGCTTTTTGAATTGTTGCATTTTAACAAGTGGGTTGTACTTTTTTTTTTTAAACGATTTTATTAGAAGATAAGTTAAATATACATAAACAAGATTACTGTTTAAACAATAATACAGACTGTAAGTGCAAATTCATTTAACACAATGCCATCTATAAACTTATCAGGAGGAACAGCTTATTACCGTGACCTTGTCCCTTTCTTGTTGTACTTAGATGAGGCAATCTATATATGTTTGCCATGCCACTAATCATACCAACACGTGCCAACTGTTGGGGTGGGGAGGTGAAGGGAAATTGGGGAAGATAGATTGGATATGGCAGGAGAGAATGCTTGTGGGAGCAGGAGAAGGGGTAATGGGGTTAGGATAATATTTTATAATTTCAAAAATGGAAATAAAAGACACAGTTTACATTGTTAATTAAAAATTAAAGTTGTTCAGCTGTCTGAAGATTATTTGTTGAAGCCAAATGTGTTTTACAAGTTGAACCTAAAGAGCATAAATTAGCCATACACAGGAATACAGTGTTTTTAAGGTGGAGTTTCTAAGCAGTGTGCTAAGAAGGCAAGGCATATAAAATCCTAGGTGGCATTGCTGTGAATTTTCTTTGGGTAAATGGCTATGGGCACTGTTTTGAATTGCTTCAAAATGTACTTGTACTCACTTGTAGGGTGTGAGTTTGAAGTAAGACGATTGCTACTACTCTGAACTCTGTACATTGTTCAGAAACTGAGTGCACAGCAACTGTTTTGTAGTCTGCCCTGGCTCAGAGACCTCAGCCATGCATTTATTTATTTATTTTATTTATTTATTTTCGCATTTATATCCCGCCCTATTCCGAAGGCTCAGGGCGGCTAACAGGGGCATCAAGTGCCAAGTAAAACAATATCATATAGTTTAAAACAAAACATATAATTAAAACAATCACATATAGTTTAAAACCATAAATTACAATCAGATATATAGCAATATATAGCAAACTTCAGCAAGAGGGAAGATCTTAACCTCACCGAGCTACCGACAGTCTCATACTCAGAGCCATTTCCAGTGCCACAATCCACCCCCCGGGGGCAAGACAATCAGCTGTTAAATTCGCTAGGGCATAGGGATGCAGATGGAATGATGACGGCGGCGGCTCCTATCCAAAGGCCTGGCGGAAGAGCTCCGTCTTGCAGGCCCTGCGGAACTGAGAAAGGTCCCGCAGGGCCCGGAACTCATCCAGGAGCTCTTTCCACCAGGTTGGAGCTGCCACCGAAAATGCCCTAGCCCTAGTCACAGCAAACGTAGCTTCTTTCGAGCCTGGGATTTCCAGGAGATGCCTCCTTCCCGACCGAAGTGCCCTTGGGGGAATATATGGAGAAAGGCGGTCCCTCAGGTAGGCTGGACCCTGGCCATTTAGGGCTTTAAAGGTCAAAACCAGCACTTTGAAGCGAATCCGGAACGCTATCGGCAGCCAGTGCAGCGCTTTCAGCACAGGCTGAATATGGTCCCTCCTTGAGAGACCCATCAACAGCCTGGCCGCAGCATTCTGCACTAGCTGCAGCTTCTGAATTTGCGACAAAGGCAGCCCCATGTAAAGAGCATTGCAGTAGTCAAGCCTCGAGGTGACCGTCGCATGGATCACTGTGGCCAGGTCCTCACGGCTGAGGTAGGGGACCAACTGCCGAGCCAGCCGAAGATGGTAGAAGGCCGCCCTGGCAGTGGTTGCTACCTGGGCCTCCATCGTTAAAGAGGAGTCCAGGCGCACCCGCAAACTCCTAACCTCTGACGCTGGCACCAAAGGCACCCCATCGAAGGTCGGGAGAGGGAGCCCCAACCCCCCACCGATCCGACTCAGGCCCAGGACCTCCGTCTTTGCCGGGTTTAGTTTCTATCGGCTCAGCCTGAGCCAACCAGCCACAGCTTGTAGCACCCAATGCAGGTCATCGGGAGTAGAGTCCGACCGGCCGCCAAGCATCAGATAGAGCTGGGTGTCATCGGCATATTGATGACAGCCCAGCCCACACCTCCAGGCAATCTGGGCAAGGGGGCGCATGTAGATGTTAAACAGCATCGGGGACAACACGGCCCCCTAGGGCACCCCACACTCAAGGGGGTGCCTCTGGGACCGCTGATCCCCTATCGCCACCCTTTGTCCCCGACCTTGGAGAAAAGAGGCAAACCATTGCAAGGCTAGCCCCTGGATCCCCACGTCGGCGAGGCGGTGGGTCAGCAACTGGTGGTCGACCGTATCGAACGTGGCCGAAAGATCTAATAACACCAGAGCCGCCACACCACCCCGATCCAGATGCCTACGGAGATCGTCAGTCAAGATCTATGATGCCATAATTTAGTAAATTTCAGTACCAAGTCACCCTTATGAATAAGGCAGAAACAAGAGCCCTGTAAATGAATGCCCAGGAAAACTTAAAAAGTGTTCCCCTACAGGCTTTTCCTGTGTTGCCTTTCTTAGTGTCAAACTTGTAACCATTAGTTTGTACTATGCACATGGTATGTATATTTGCAGATCTGAAACTATTCTAAAAGCAAATTTCAAAAACAGGACACAACAGGAGACCGCTGAGATACCACAATAACCACTGGCCAACTCCCACCTTTTCCTAGGATTGGCCCAGCCTAGGGCTGCCAAGTGTGGGCGGGGGGTGGGGAAACTCCCGCTTTGAAGGCCCGATTTCCGCCACGGCGGAATCGGGCCCCGGGGGGAACTCCGGCCCCCAAGGCACTTTCACTCTTCATACATCCAAAGAATCATTAACTTATGATCCAGCTGGTATAACTTTGTGCTGAAAAAGAGATGATTCTGTCCGTCTCTTGCAGCTAGAGAATTCTAACAAAGCACAGAAATAGACTAATAAAAACTACCAGAAAGGGAGCCCATGCATAACCAATGAGGAAGGCTTTCTCAGAACATCTGATCTAAGGGCTTAATGAACGACATTTCCTAGCGTGGCCCCGCCCCCAGCGTGCGACGTCACTTCCGGGTGACGCGCACGCGGGGGTGGGGTTTCCCCCGGGCCCCGATTCCGGTGCGCCGGTAATCGGAGGTCCGAAGCGGGGGAATCCCCGCCCCACGGCTGCATTTGGCAGCCCTAGAGAAGCCTCCCCCGCCGGTGAGTTTGCCAGACTTGGCAACCCTAGCCCAGCCCATGGGCATTGTTAGGGGGTGCCCAGGCCCCCTTGAATTTCTGGGGAGTCCCTCCCTAAATCCCCCATGGTCCTGCCTCCATAGATAGTGGCAATGGAGGCCCCTCCCTGTGATGTCACTGGCTTTCCCTATGATGTCACTGGGCCTCAGTTCTTTTAAGGATCTAGCATAGCAATGGCTCTATCTGAGCCCCAGCACCCACCGGGAAATTGGAAAGTCTACACCCTTGCATGATTGACCTCACATGGGTCAGGCATGTAGTTACGAAGTAGGGCACTAGACTGGCTCATTCAGCATGGTTCCATTGAGTGGTTAGAACAGTTATGCGCTGATTCCTGATGCATAGTCAGCAGGTTCTGCCCAGTTGCTCACAGACTTCAGCAAGGATGCAGGAAACTAGGGTTTGCCAACCTGAAACTAGGGTTGCCAACCTCCAGATGTGGCCTGGAGATCTCCCATAATTTCACCTGATCTCCAGACTTTATAGATCAGTTTGCCTGGACAAAATGGTTGCTCTGGAGGGTGAACTCTATGGAATTATACCCTCTTGAGGCCCCTCCCCTCCCCACTCTCCTCCCACCAAATCTCCTGGAATTTTCCAAGCCAGAGATGGCCACCCTACCTGAAACCCAGAATCCTCAACCTTTTCAGATTTGGGGGAACTATAAGTGTGAGGAGAGGATTCTGTCACAATATCCCCTTCTCTTCTCTTCCCTGGAATTATCCTCTTCAGCCTGAGTACTGTTGCAGTCTTCCTACTAAAATAAAGTTCTTTGGGTTCACAACCTGGTTCATGTTTTGCAAAGCTCACCAGGGCTCATGAGTTTGAGCTTCCCACACTACAGGCTTATGTGTTGCTGTTTTCCTCTTTCTCACACTGTAGGAACAGGTAGGAAGTCCCTGCTCCTGCTCTCTGATGATTTTATTAGTCACCTGAGGCAATGAGTCAGTGTGAAATGTTTGAGAGCTCTCAAATATTACACATTGGAACAAAGCACAGCAAAGTCCAGAAACCAGTTCCCATAAAAAAGTACAGGACTTTGTTACATAAGTTGTAGCAGGGCTTGCATTCTGATTTTTATATATTTATTTTAGATTTTATAGGTAGACTATCACCACCACCACCACGCAAGCAACAAGAAAGCATAGACTATTTTGCCATTGCTCCCATTCCTGTCTCTGCCCCTGGACTGGAGAGGTTATGGGGGGAAAGGGTCTTTATTACATCGCACAGCGGTTGATGGCTTCAGCTTGATCAGAGAAAAAAGGCTGTTCATGTATTTTTAAAAAAAAATCTATAGTCTTCCTTATAACTTAAATATTCATAAGACTGAGAACAAAAATTAAATGAGTCTGAAATAGTAATAGGACTACTTTACCTACAGGAGACAAAGGCCCTCAAAAGGTAACATGTTCCATAATTTGGGGGCTGCCATCAATAGCCCATTTCATGGTAGGGTTTGCCAACAGGCCTGGAGAAAAATGCCCTATTCCTTTACTGGAGGCTTAATGGGATGTTATTTTCCTTCATGCCATGAAAAGCTTTGGCTATCCATTTCCCCTAAATTAAACCTCTATTAAAGGGTCAGGATCAATGCTCCCTCTAAGCTGTGGAGTCTTGTGAGCAGAAATTCTACTTTGTGAGCTACTGGCATGAAAGTTGTGAGTGAGCGATTTGTCCACTGCATAAATTAGTTTGCTCTGGAGCCATCCTTCCTGAGCTAAGACAAAAATGTGTGAGCCGGAGGCTAAAAAGCTGTGAGCTAGCTCACACTAACACAGCTTAGAGGGAACACTGGTCAGGATCTATTATTCTCCAGACCTGTTGGCAACCATATCCCACAGTGGTCTCCAAACTGTTATAAGATGGATCACTCTGAAACTTCTTCGTCAGAGTGGACAAATACATATGGGAAAAGCTCCCTCACTCTGTACCCAGAGTATAAAAAGCTTTAAAAATTAGAGCTAATGTTTTGAAAACAGCCTGGAAGCAATTTGTTAACCAGTGGAACTCATGTAGAATTGATGTTATATGATCCATGCGAAAATCACCAGAAAACAGCTTGGTTGCCACAATCTGAACCAATCGCACCTTCCAATCAGTCTTCAAAACAGACTAGATTCCAATAGCCTAATCTTCTTGGAAGGTACAAGGGCGTGCTCTGCAACAGCCAGGGCATTGTTTGTTGAATCGGCAACTATCCATAAATCTGCTCTTTCTGAGGCAGTGCAAAATGATTCATCGTGACAAACATTTCAATCACTGTATCAGAATTAGGACTGCTTACCCACTCTGATTTAATTTATGCACTCTCATCTAGTTGGTTACAGACCTGGCAAGGAAGAAACTGCCATATATGGATCAAAATGGAAAAATAGAGCTGGGTGCCATCACTGTACGAATGGAAATCCATTCGAAAGTTCTACACAACCTTCCTGAGTGGTTTATCCCTTTTTTGAGCCTGTATCTTTCAGGTAGTAAAGCTGTGAATGCATATATCTATCTACTAGGGTCTCTATTCTTGCTGAACTTGTGGGAAATGTTAGAATTTTGAAGGAAAGTGGGGGCTCCACCACAAAATGGCTACCATTGGAGGCAGGGCCAATCACCAGATGGCTGCTCCAGGAACTCCTGAAGCACCCCTCCTGTTTCATTGTGGTGAATAAAAGCGTGGATTTGCCCTCTACTTTAGGGAACAGATGCTTTGGGGAAGAAGCAAGAAGGCATCGGGAAACATGTGAGCACGCTCAGTGGTACCTATAGACACCCTGCTGAGGCAACTGCTCCATACTGAAATGTTTGCCCTCAGCCCAGCACTGCTTTGCATAGTAAAAAAAAAAAGAAGCATGTGTGCACATGCGGGGGGTGGGTGTCAGAGAGGTAGCCATGTAGTCCCACTCTGAGATTGGGCCCCAAATTGATAGGTGGCTGACATTATTGGTATATTGGTGTTGAATACCTGAAAGTCTGCTTTCCTTCCTATTAGAGTGACCCAAGGCAGAAAGTAAGAAATTAAAACACAAACATCACACACTTTAAAACAACACATTTTAACTAAACCTTTCTAAACAGCTGAGTCTTGCAGTTCCATTGAAACACTGGGAAAGAGGAGTCTTTCTACCATGTTTGGGAAGGCCGTAACTAAGAGGGGGTCAATAGTGGGATCGGGCCCTTGCCGGCTGCGCCTGTTTACAAGACAGGACTGATAGCAAAAGCTGGCCATGGGAGAGGAGATGCTGGACATATTCATAAGGCGAGAAGCAGTCCTATAGCCATACATGTCACAGACTGTGATTGGCTGTAAAGATAAGCATCAACACCTAGAATTGAACCTGGAATCAAATGGGTAGCCAGTGCACTGATTTTAATATCAGCATTACGTGATCACTAAGTAGCCATTCCAGAGAAAGTTGCCCCGGTGAAATCTGATGTTACTTCTGGGATCCTGAATAGAAACTTCTCTTTTAGTGAGAAAAATGTAGATTGACTGAGGATATTGGGGGTGGGTGGGAGGGAGGTGTCCTCATATACAATTTAAAACCCTCAAGAAATCAAGTCTCCCGCAGGAAGCCATTTCAGGTGTGTTGTGATCCCTTAGGTTTGGCCTGTGGCCCTTGGTGGGAACACCGAGGCTCACCTGGCTGGTACAAATGCTAAAACTGTTTTGGGTATAAGTGGGCATTGATAGCTGATGTGAGCCCTGGTATTCCACTACTTCATTAAATCATTTGCAAGCGTAAGAAATTATCAGGGCGTCAAAGTTCACTTTATGCTTCGTATTTCCTTGATAAACTATTCTGGCTTTATCAGTGACACACCTACAAACTGCGTGGGGGAGCCTCAGAGCCTTTTTGTATAACAGATGCTCTGAGACATGAGAAACTTCTTGCTTGTGGATAAGAAAACCGCTAGCCTTGTAGATGGAAATCCTCTTGCTTCTGTAAAGCAAACAAGCTGAGCTGCTGAAATCAGGGACACAGAAATGGCAATGAGATCGATGCTCAGAATGTCCAGGTGTTTCTTCTAGGCACTTCTCCAAGGGCTCCAGTGACAGTTGGCACGATGGTAACCTTCTTCTCTCAGACGCACTCTAACTCTATTCGTAGGTCTTGGTATTTGGTGATTTTCTCCTGTTCTTTCTTTTCTATTCTGCTGTCACCTGGGATTGCAATGTCAATGATTCAAAACCCTATTTCTCATTTTTTCTACAATTGTGATATCAGGGGTGTTATGCTCCAGGTGTTTATCTGTTCATAATCAGAAGTCCCAAGGAATCTTTGTTTCATCATCCCCCATGATCTTGTCTAGTTTGTGCTCCCATGAATTTCTGGCTGATGGTAAGCCATACTTCTTGCAAACATTCCACTGCAACATAGCTGCAACTCTATAGTCAGTTTGAACAACTGTTACTATTGTTGCTGTTGCTGTTCAGACAACCTCAAGATCAGTTTCTATACTGTCAACATTTAGCTCTAGTGTGGTGAAAGTTTGTGATTGACCAAGGGGAGCTGGAAATAGAAAGCTGGAAGGGCCCCAGTGTTAGTCCTTTTAAAATGAAATTTCAGAAGAGGAAGTTCTTTCGTGATGAAGAGTCACTCTAAAATCTGCGGGAACAAAGGGACGGATCCTTCCTGGTTCCGAGTTTGACGTTATTTCTGAAACAGAGGGAGGCTAAGAATCAGCTGGCACTTTCCATCTCTCCCCTCACCCATGCTTTGGAGAGTTCTTGAGAAATTATGCAATCCAGGGTTGCCAGCTCTGGGTTGGAAAGTTCCTGAAGATTTTGGGGGTGGAGCCTGAGGAGGAGTGGGTGGGGAGGAGGGACTTTGGTAGGGTCAAAAGCCATAGAGACCAAACTTCCAAAGCAGCCATTTCCCCCCAGAACAACTGATTTTTGTCGGCTGGAGACCAGTTGTAATTCCGGGAGATCTCCAGCCACCACCTGGGGGTTGGCAGCTCTATCAATGGCTCAAGAGACAGGAGAGGCTGCCCACAAGCCCTCCTTACCGCAGACCAGAGGTCATTTCGGGGGGGATCGCGGGGGATCGCAGTTCCCCCGGGTGAGGTACAGGGGGGCGGGGCACATGATGAAGCCCCGCCCCCTGCTTCTGGCCGCCCTGCTTCCGGCCCTCATTCAGCCAGGAGGAGGCAGGAGAAGAGGGAGGGTAAGTTGCTTCCTCCCTGCCTCTCCCCACCCCTGCCTGCTTGGGGCCAGGGAGGGCCTTCGCGGGGCTTCCTTGCACTCCCACCGGCCTTGCAGGTCCACCGCCGGGCCCCCCATGGGGCTCGGCAGTGGAGCTGCAAGGCCGGCGGTGGCGACCGGGACCGTTGGGGGTGGGGTGTGCGGCCTTATGACACACCTCCGGTGATGTCAGGGGGTGTGGCCTTATGACACACTTCCGGTGATGTCAGGGTGTGTGGCATATGCTAATGAGTTATGCTAATGAGTTCCCCTAGCTCTTTTTCTACGAAACGACCCCTGCTGCAGCCATTGAGACATGGGTTATTTGCCCCAGGTTCAATGCTGTTGGGAAGTGGTCGTTGTCCTGCTTCCCCACAGCATTGTGCTACATTCATGCACCTCCCAGGGCTTCCCTGCCTTTATTTGATCTTTCCCAAACTTGCTTTGCTGTGAAGTTTGCGGAAAGAGAACCACAAAGCCTGGGTGGCTGTCATATGGGTGGGAAAGTTTTCTTCGCCCTGTTCACAGGGCAGCCATTCCCCTCCCCACCGCCACTGGGGGAGTTTTTTAAATAAAATCCGCAAATGAATATTGTTATTGTGATTTAACATTATAATAATCTATATGTCACCTTCTATGAATTCCCAGGCTGCAAATATCTAACCCCTTTGATTACAGACATATGCCATTCCCCTTATATAGGGGCTTTCATTTTTTTTAAATGAAAGCTGGGAATTTAACGAATCTGATACACAGATTGTCATAATGTTGGCGTTTGCTGCCTCTTTAAGAAGCTGAAAAGGCCCTGGTGGTAGAGGGGTGGGGTTTGGGTTGGCTGTTGCCAGGGGTCTGGGGCAGGGAAGCCAGCCATGTGCAGTCCTTGTTGCCCCACTCCTGTATCAACAGCTGCAGCAGGAGTGGGGAAACTAAGCCTGTCACCATTTGGAAAGCCCCCGTGTCTCTCTTTGAGAAAAAGTTGTCCCACCCCCTGTCACCAAAGCTAGGTCTCATCGAGGCCAGCTGCTGCTGCTGCTGCTGCTGCTGCTGCCATGTCTAGACACACAGAAAGTAGTATTTTGTTGGCTCTGATTTCCCATCCTCTTAGGAATGTGGGCAGTACCATGTGGGCAGGAAGCACTGCAGTGATGTTGCTACATTTCCTGGCCCTTCCTGGACCTGATGGTGCAATCTAAGTAATTTACATAGTGCTTTCTTGGACCTCGCCCAGCAAGGAAGGGAACAAGAAGCAGGGGTCAGAGCTGTTCTCCTCACACTCTTGAGTTCTTGGCCAAGATGGGGAAGGAACTGTGCGCCGTGTCCTTTTATCGGGCCGCCTTCACTGAGTTCCTGGTCACTGCTATCTACGTCTTCTTTGGTGTGGGATCCATGCTGCGCTGGCCAGTGAACACCCCCTCCATTCTGCAGATCTCCATCACGTTCAACTTGGCTGCAGCCACCGCTGTCCAGATCGCGTGGCACGCCAGCGGGGCCCACGTCAACCCAGCGGTGACGGTGGCCTTCCTGCTTGGGTCTCGCATTTCGCTGGCAAAGGCTGCCTGTTATGTGGTTGCCCAGCTTGCAGGAGGCATCGCCGGGGCAGCCATACTTTATGCTGTGACTCCTGGGAGTATCCGAGGAAATTTAGGCATTAATACGGTACGTCCTAAGCCACTAACTTCCGAATGGATGTGATTGGTAGAAAAGATCCAGTGGGGCTGTCAGAACAGGACTATGGGGCAGAAATCTGGGGCCCTTACTTATGGGTCCAGCCATCCCCCTCCCTCCGAGGCCGACTGTAGCTTATAAGCCTATGGAGTAAAAAGGTACTTACTTCTGAGTAAGTGTGCCTAGAATCAGGTTATGCCATGTAGTTTTTATGTGTAGAGATGGTGGGATAGGATGTGACAATTTGACTGGAATTGTTCGTTCTCTGCTTCCCATTTAAAGTGTATATAACCATCGAAAGAATTTAGAGTCTAAAACAATGTTCCCTCTAAGCTGTGGAGTCTTGTGAGCAAAAATTCTACTTTGTGAGCTACTGGGCATTAAAGTTGTGAGCGAGCAATTTGGCTGCTGCGTAAATCAGTTTGCTTTGGAGCCATCCTTCCTGAGCAAAGACAGAAATGTGTGAGCCGGAGGCTAAAAGGCAACTTAAAGGCTAAATTTATTCCAGCATAATCTTTTGCGAGTCAGAGCTGACTTCATTAGAAGTGCTGGACAGAAATCCATCAGGGCTGATTTATATACTCAATAGAAAGGGGGATGTGTGTGTGTGTGTGTGTATACATCAGTTTGATGGATTTACACTCCTGTGCATCTGATGAAGTAATGAAGTGAGCTCATGAGAGTTTATGCTGGAACACATTTGGTTAGTCCTTAAGGTGCTGCTGGCCCCCTGTTTTATTTTGCTGCTACAGACTAATACAGCCCCCCTTCTGGAATTCTTTCCAATTAGCCAGCATTGTATAATATCTGGGAGACCAGGGTTCAAATCCCCACTCTGCCTTGATGAGGAAGTGAGCACTCTCTGCTCTCAGCAACTTGGAGGAAGGTCAGGATAAAAATTGTATGTGTGTATTAATAGCTGTCAAGTTGCTTCCAGCTTAGGGTGACCCTATGAATTAATGACCTCCGAAACATCCTATCATTCATAGCCTTGCTTGGGTCTTGCAAACTGAAGAATGTGGCTTCCTTTATAAGAGTCGATCCATCTCAGGTCTTCCTTCTGCCTTCCACTTTTCCTAGCACTCGTGTCTTCCCCAGTGACTCCTGTCTTCTCATAATGGGACCAAAGCATGATAGGCTCAGTTTGGTCATTTTAGCTTCTAAGGAGAGCTCAGGCTTGATTTGGTCGAGAACCCACTTATTTGTCTTTTTGGCGATCCGCAGTATCTGTAAAACTCTCCTCCAACACCACATTTCAAACCAATAAACTTTCTTCCTTTCAGCTTTCTACATTGTCCAACTTTCAAACCCATAAATAGTAATAGAGAATCCTATAGCATGAATTATTTTGATCTTGGTCACCAGCAATACATCCCTACAGTTAAGGATCTTTTCCAGCTCCTTCATGGCTGCCTTTCCCAGTCTCAGTCTCTTTCTGATTTCTTGGTTGCAGTCACCCTTTTGGTTGATAATTGAGACAAGGAATAGGATTTTTTAAGCCATTTCTGTTTCTTCATCATCAACCTTAAAAGTTGAGTAATTCCCGAGTAGTCGTTACTTTTGTCTTCTTGATGTTCAGCTGTAATCCTGCATTGGCACTTTCTGCTTTAATCTTTATCAGTAGTCTTTTCAAGTCTTTACTGTTTTCTGCCAGGAATGTGGTGTCATCTGTATATCTCAACCTATTAATGTTCCTTCCACCCATGTTCACGCCACCTTCATCTAGATCTAATCCAGTTTTCCTTATGCTATGTGCTGCATATAGATTGAACAGACAGGGAGATAAACTACATCCTTGTCTGACACCTTTGCCAACTGGAAACCATTCTGTTTCTCCACATTCTGTCCTAACAGTAGCTTCTTGTCTAGAGTAGAGGTTGTGCATCAGAACAATCAGATATTGTGGCATACCTATTTCTTTTAAAACCAACTATAACTTTTTGTGATCCACAGAATCAAAACTAACTCATATGCCAAAACCATATACACAGATAATTTTCTGTTACTGTTTTGCCTTTGGGGAAAGTTCAGGGAGTCTTTTTTAAAAAAATAAGTGATCATGTGAAATGGTAGAGTTGCCATTTGTCAGGCTTCATCTTCCACCCCAGACTCTTTAAGGTGGAATTCCCAAGTGAGACTGGCTTCATTTTGACTCTAGTATAAAAGGTAAAGGTTCCCTTGCTCAAAAGCCAGTCGAGTCCGACTCTAGGGTTGCGGTGCTCATCTCTGTTTCAAAGCTGAAGAGCCAGCGCTGTCTGAAGACGTCTCCGTGGTCATGTGGCCGGCATGACTAAACACCAAGGCGCACGGAATGCTGTTACCTTCCCACTGAAGTGGTACCTATTTATCTACTTGCAATTTCTTGCTTTCGAACTGCTAGGTTGGCAGGAGCTGGAACTAGAGACGGGAGCTCACTCCGTCATGCGGCAACTCGGGTCTCAAACTGCTGAACTACCGACCTTCCACAGCCTGCAGTTCAGCGTCTTAACCACTTGAGCCACCGCAGCTCCTTGACTCTAGTATATGTGTCCATAAATGCAGACAAACACAAACATGAAAGCACCATGCAGTCCACAGCCTGCCCTTTAACATGCTGCAGCAGGTAATGTTCATTTTGAAATGTTGAGTATATTCATTAAGACAATGATGTCCCCCTTCCCTGACCTCGGTATATCTTCAACCAGAAGAGCAAACACCCTCAGCAGTGACCTTTGTGCTTTGAGCCAGAGATTTCAATGGGGCATTCTTGAGTAACATTCTCAGGAACAATACACCCTATTTAGTAGGATCACAGAGGTGTTGTAAGTGTACAACAACTGACAAGAAATATAGTGGCTATGCCAGCTACTGACAGATCTCACTAAGCCAGACTTGGAAGAAGAAGATCTACCAGTGGCCACATATTTTTCTATGGAGGGGGAGCTATAAGCTGGTCAAGGTAGAAGCAAGATATTGTTGCAGTATCTATTAAAGCTGAATACATATCAGCTGCACAAGGCTGCCAAGAAATACCTATCAGCTGCACAAGGCTACTAGCTACTGACAGATCTAGGTATAGATGTACCACAACCCACACAAATCCATGAAGATAACCAAAGCTGCATTCAAGTGTCTAAACAAGAAGATGTGAACATGTGTACCAAGCATACTGACATAAAGTATCACCTAGTGAGAAAGCTGCAAAGAGAAGTTATCAAGATGACCTACTGCCCAAGAGAAGGAGTGATTGCAGATGTTCTCACTAAGCTACTCCCTAGAATCCGCTTTGAAGCTCTAAGAAAGAAGATGAATCTTGTAGGCTGAGTCACAAGTCATTGAGAGGTGGTGCTGGAAGTGAAGGACTGTGCACTCTGTCTTAGCCTCAGACTTCAGAGGGGGACTATAGAGAGTTAGAGAGAGAGATAGGCCACGACCCTGATCATTCTTCCCTTCTACTGCTCTGATACTATCCCTTTTAATAGGTGGACTGCTACTGTCAGAGGAATCTTCCTTCCTTCCAGCCTGACACTGTCTCTCCACACTATACTTCTCCATCTTGGCACCTTGAGGGCAGGACATGCTTTCTCTATCTCTATCCATCCTATCTAGTTAGACTAGATTATAATCCTGTCTCTACTCTATCCTGTCTAGAATGGAGTTCCTTACAATAAAGGACTCATATTAGCTTTTGTAAAGATAAAAAGGCTCCGTCTGTAACTTTGTTTCTTGTCAGCACACACAAACCAAATTGGCTCTGCTGTGTTATGTGCCTCGAGCACTCTGCTAACCCAATAACCCTTCATTGCCTACAAGACAGAATTCTGAACTTGATCCAGTTCAAAGGTCATAGCAAACTGGTCCTAGACCAGGAGGTCTTTTGTGCTGCATGTAATGGGAGACAAAAGCAGGGGGAAATGTATGCCCCAGGACTTCCTGTCACTTTCTTATTGTGAATAAACCTTGTAAGGTAGGTCCAGGAGACCTGGCTCACAGTATAGTATCCTCTAAGGGTTGGTGCATAGGTAGGGATTCTGGCATTCTGTCTTGCTGCCCACCACTGCAGGAAATGGGGGGGGGGAATCTGCGCTGGTGTCATGCCAGGGTGTTTATGTCACTTCCAGCAAAAACTGGAAGTAGCATGGTGGGGCTCTAGCATTTTGCAAAAACTCTGTGGTTTTATTCATGTTAGACATGAAATAAGCACACCAGTTAGTGGTGCCATGCCTCCCGCTATAATGGGAAGCCTCCTGGCAACTCCCTTTTAATTTATTATTTATTAATTCAATTATTTATTTTTAATTCAAATTTTGATGCCTACTGGTGCCTCAGGCACTGGTTCGAGGAACTGGTGGGGTGGAAAGGCCTGGTATGCCAGCATGGGGCTGGTGAGGCTACATCACTTCTGGTTTAAATCGGAGGTGACATGGGACGCTCTAGCATTTTGCAGAAACTCTATGGTAAAACCACAGAGCTTTTGCTCAAATACTAGAGCATCATTAGTGATACACTGACATCACTCCAAGTGTACAGGGAGTGACATCAGCAAGTCACTGGCAATGCCATGGCAGAGGGGATGAGTCCCCCCCCCCCCCCCCACTCAGTCTCCCTCTTGTTGCCAGGCCAATGTGCCAGCCCCCTCCCCATTTCCTCCCATTGGTTTCTGGCTGCAGCTTGGCAACCCTATGGGTAGGGGTGAGCTTACCTATCCTACTTCATACCATTCTTTAGTCCTGCTCTGTAGCCATCACACAGGAAATTCGGGTAGCATCAACAACAAGGGTTTGGGGTTTTTTGGGCTTCCCATGGAAGAGAAAGCAGCAATATACATCTTGGAACACTGCAGTCAGCATCAAGAACACCTAATGGAGGTTCCTCCCACACCAGCCTCAAGGGGGACTTCTTGAGGACTCACCAAAGTATACAAAGACAGTCCCGTGCACATTGCACAGAGGCCTATTCATGATAACAGGAAGTCACCTGATTTGGTTTCATAGTATGGTAGGGCTGAATCTGAGTGAGAATGGTCCAGAGTGAATCTTTATCTGGGGACCTACAATGGGTTCCAGCAGCCCTACAGATCCACTCACAGCAAGAATTGCAAACTCAGAATAGTAATGCATCTGAAGTCACATGGGAAGGGATGAACACTCTGTGATGTTATTGATGAGAATGTCCAGAGTGTAAGCCTTAGTGAAGAGGTAATTTGCCAAGATGCTCCTTTCCCAGTCAGTGTAACACACAGCAGATGCCAGTGTTAACGGAAGCCTTTTCTGGGAGAACACAGGGTGGCCACAAAAAAGAGCTACTCAACAATATTCTGAGACTAGTTCTCCAGTTTGTTCCCCCTCACCATACTCCCTTCCTTGTATTGCTCTTTCTTGTACTGCTCTATGCCCGTGGGCAGCCTAGAAGGTCAAAGAACAGCATGGCGTTGACTCACTGGAGAAGCTTGGCCTGCCTGGTTTACGGAATTCGGAATATAACTTGTTAAACTCCTCCATCAACTGGAATTTTATCTCACTCTTCCTCCAAAGAGCATAGGGTTGCCAAGTCGGCCTGACTCACCGGCGGGGGAGCGTCGCTTCTGTCCGGGAACTGCCGAGGGACGCGTGCGCATGCCGCCAGAACATCACAGGAAGTGACGCAGGATGTAGAGCATGTTGGGGGCGTGGCCCAGATCATCGGGGGGGAACCATATGGTTTCCCCCCCGACGCTCTGGGCCACGCCCCCAACGTGAGCGACGTGGCTGCATCACCTCTGGTGACGCAGCTTTGGGGGGCGGAGTTCCCCCTGGGGCCCGATTCTGCCACGGCGGAAATCGGGCCTCCAAAGCGGGGGTTTCCCCTCCCCCACTTGGCAGCCCTAAAAGAGCACAGAGTGGCTTGCATAGTCCTCTCTTCCTCAGTTTTGTCCTGTGAGGGGGGTTCGGCTGAGAAAGAGAGACTGATTCAGAGTCATCCAGTGAGCATCAGTGCTGAGTGGGGATCTGAACGCAGATCTCCTCATTCCTATTCCAGTATTTTAAGGAATCCACCACCACCACACTGTCTCAGACTTTTCAGAAGGGTAGCTGGGTTAGTCTGTCACAGCAAAACAAAACAGGATTCCAGTGGAACAGAGCTACAGTGCAAGCCTACAGACACTTTCCTGGGAGTAAGCCCCACTAAATAACACAGGACTTACTTCTGAGTATATGTGCTCAGGACTGCTTGCTCAGAGACTAGTTTACCTTACTTCAGGTTATTTCCTCCTCCACCCATCCTTGAATTTTTATAGCCAAGTTCCCAATAGTTCTACAGCCAAGCCTGTTGGTGGAGCCCCTCGGTCTGGAGTTAGCAGAATCTGTGCTCTGTAAGATTCCCCACTGCATCTTCTGCTGAAAGGAAGGAGACAACAGACTTTTGACTGCTGACTCAAAACACTTATACTTTTTGCTATGACTCTTTGGTTGCAATAAAAGATATAGCTGACTTACCTTATTATGCCAGCCAGTGCAATTATATGAAGTTTAAATCAGTGTTTTGATTATTTCACTTCTGTGGCTGCAATTCTGTGTTGGGTTTGTTGTTGTTGTTGTTGTTCAGTCGCACAGTCGAGTCCGACTCTTCGCGACCCCATGGACTAGATCCCGCCAGGCCCTCCTGTCTTCCGCTGTCCTCTGAAGTTTGCTCAGTTTCATGTTCATTGCATCGATGATTAATGGTTAATAAACCCCAAATCTTGGTTACATAAGCCACTGCATTCTCATCTGAGATGATTCTAACAAATCTCATGCCATGTTAACGCCTCTTAGCCCAAACCCAAGACAGTATATGCTTACCCTTTAAAAGAGCTAGGTGGTTAAAGACCGAGAACTGAGAGAGTTCCACTGGGTTACTCTAGCTAGATCTCTCAGTTAAAGCAACCACACCAGTGCTTGAATTGTGGGGAAATAGGGGGGCAGTAGACCCCATCTCTTAGCTACTGTTAGAAGGCCCCAGGGATTCATTCCTTACTCCCTACCACTATTCAAGACCCCCAGAGCCTTCCTTGGCTGAATCTTTCTGCCATCTCTTTCTGTGGCAGCATGCCTGGCTGAGGAGCACCGACTGGTCTCCAGCTCTGCATTGCTTTGTTTACTCTGATATGACCCCAGATTGGATCTCTCTTTAGCTGGCTGGCTAACTGCCCGTCTTTCTCTCCCCACACACTTGATGTGGTCAGATACTCTTCCCCTGTCAATCAGAATCTCTTGCACAACAAAGCGTCCCCAGCTGTTTCATGCATGGATGGAGGGGTTTTTCCAACCAAGTAGAAAATGTCCCACTAACTGCTTTAAAGCTTCCCTTTTGTTTGGGGGCAATGTGAAGAACCAAAATGACTCAGGCCATGAGCTGAGGGCTGGAGGGAGTTGGTCAAATGGCTGTCAGGAACCACACAGAGGAGGCCTGGATTCTGTCTGTTCAGGTAAAGGTAAAGGTTCCCTTGCTCGAAAGCCAGTCGAGTCTGACTCTAGGGTTACGGCGCTCATCTCCGTTTCAAAGCTGAAGAGCCAGCGCTGTCCGAAGACGTTTCTGTGGTCATGTGGCCGTCATGACTAAACACCAAGGCGCACGGAACGCTGTTACCTTCCCACCGAAGTGGTACCTATTTATCTAATTGCAATTTCTTGCTTTCGAACTGCTAGGTTGGCAGGAGCTGGAACTAGAGACGGGAGCTCACTCCATCATGCGGCAACTCGGGTCTTGAACTGCTGAACTACTGGCCTTCCACGGCCTGCAGTTCAGCATCTTAACCACTTGAGCCACCGCAGCTCCTTCTGTCTGTTTAGTCTGAAAGTAATCAGGACTTCTGCCCTTTAATCAAGGGGCATGCCTAGACAGCCTCTTTGTCCTGTCACACTCCAGAATGGGGAATGAAAGCAATGAAAAAATTCCTTGCTGGAGCTGAGCAGGTAAAAGGAGAATAAGGTTGCAGCCTAGAACAAAATGAGGCCCCATGTGAATGTTGTTTTGTCACAGTGTGGGCGGGGAAGAGGCTGGTGCAGAGATTTCACTGGCCATTGGAAGCTGGATTAGTTAGAGGGATAATCCACCATGCATCACTGTCACCCTGAGCTGTCCACCCTGTACTTGCTTATTTAGGTAATTTATCATCCTGCTTTTCTGCCTGGTAAGGTGCCAAGGCAGCTTAGAAAAGCACCTAATTTAAACAGACAAGCAAAATACAATTAATAAACAAAGAAAAAAAATCACAAAACCATTTCTTAGGCAGTTCTGAATTCAGTGGCCACAGGCTAAGATCCAGAAGCTCTTGGGTTTTACGCCAAAAAGCTATGCCTCTGGCCACACCCACAAGCAAGAAGGGGACAGGAACACAGCTGAGATGTTGTGCAGCTGGCAAGATGTTGTGCAGCATATTAGGCCGCACCCCTGTGTTACCAGAAGTGTGGTCATCCAGCCATCCCCCTCAGCTTGTTCTAGATCTCCGCTGACATCACATCCCTGGGGAAAATCTATCGGGTAAACCCAGCATTAAAGTGTGTTCCCCTTTCTAGGCCCCACTTCTCACAAGCATAGCGAGGTCAACAAGGAAGAGAATTATTGACCTCCTTTTCTCCATAATGAAATGTATGCTGTATGAATAATCCGTGCAACACCTTATAGGAACTGAGCAGGGCGTGGGGCTTATGAGGACCCGTGGAGGGGCTACAACGGAGGGAAGACAAGAGGTGGAACTTGCAGAGCTCATTCAGCCCCCCCCACACACATTTTTCCATCCATAGTTTGAGCACTGAATCCTTTCTGTGCAATACATAACAATCTTGCTGTTTCTTAACAGGAAGATTGAATTTGGGCAGCTACTGATTGTGTGTGTTTTAGGGTCTTTTTAGTCTTAGCGGTGAAACCAAAATGCTCAGAGATACTCAGGGCTATTCTTGGGCAGGAACGCACAGGAACGGAGTTCCGGCTGGCTCCCGAGTTGGCCACGCCCAGCAGGAACCTCATTAGCATAATAGGCCACACCCAACAGCATAAACTCATTAGAATTGGCTACATTAGGGGTGTGTGGCCTAACATGCAAAGGAGTTCCTGCAACAAAAAAAGCCCTGGGTTTTGACAACAAACAAGGTAAACAGAATAAGAAGCAAAAGGTGGGTGTGGCTGGATGACCACACTTCTGGTAACACAGGGGTGCGGCCTAATATGCTGCACAACATCTTGCCAGCTGCACAACATCTCAGCTGTGTTCCTGTCCCCTTCTTGCCTGCTGTTGGGTATGGCCTATTATGCTAATGAGCTCCTGCATACTCATGTTATAATCCAGTTTAACCATGTTATGCTAGGAGTAAGGACTTTCTAATGGGCCAACTGTGCCCGGACTTAAAGGAGTGATTTTTGAGAAGGGTGTAGACCTGAAGGCAGGGGGGGGAATGTCCTTCTGAGTAAGCGGGCACAGGACTGAACAGCAAGTCTTGCTCTCTCTTGGAACTGCTTTTAGCCACAGTTGTTGTGCAGTCCTTAAAAGCTCCTTTCCCCTCCGCCTTCTCTTCTTCCTCCATTCCAGCTGCAGAACAACCTCAGCCCCGGACAAGCAGTGGCGGTAGAGATCGTTTTGACCCTCCAGATGGTTCTCTGCTATTTTGCCTCCACCGACAGCCTCCGAAGCACGGGTTCTCCCGCTGTCATGATTGGCATCTCAGTTTCGCTGGGACACTTAATCGGGGTGAGTCGAGGACACCGGGTCAGATGAAAGAGTACTGGGGCCCTAGGAGCAAGGGAGGCCATGGGGACCGGACGAAGCAACTGGTGTTCTTGTTGCAATGGAGCAATAGGAGGGAAATCACATGGCCCTCTTTTGTCTTGCATAGGCAGCCAAAGACATCAGAAATGAAAGATGTTACAGCTTCAGGCTGATGTTAATTGGGTAACACCAAGTGCTCTTGAGCTGCGGTGGCTCAAGTGCTTAAGATGCTGAACTGCAGGCTGTGGAAGGTCAGTAGTTCAGCAGTTCAAAACCCGAGTTGCCGCATGACGGAGTGAGCTCCCGTCTCTAGTTCCAGCTCCTGCCAACCTAGCAGTTCGAAAGCAAGAAATTGCAAGTAGATAAATAGGTACCACTTCAGTGGGAAGGTAACAGCGTTCCGTGCGCCTTGGTGTTTAATCATGCTGGCCACATGACCACGGAAACGTCTTCGGACAGCACTGGCTCTGCGGCTTTGAAACGGAGATGAGCACCGCAACCCTAGAGTCGGACTCGACTGGCTTTCGAGCAAGGGAACCTTTACCTTTACCTTTAAGTGCTCTTAAAAGCAAACGAGGCAGACAGTTTAACTGCAAAGCACCCGGTATCACTGGAGGACTTATCTGACACTTGCACACACAAGAGAGATAAAATGGATGCAAGAATGGCAACCTACTAGTAGGAACTGTAAGGGATATCAGCCCAGAAGTCCTACAGAGAGCAATATTCTAGCTCCTCCCAACTGAGAGCTTCTAAACAGTGGCTTCACCTTGTTTGGTCCCGGATTGGGTAGGACCCAGCTTTGATTAGTGTATAGAATCCAGAGGGCAACACAGATGGGAGAGTGTGGGTTCCTAAACATGTGTAAGATAAGTGTCAGATATGTAGCTGTAGGATACAGAACGATAATACGGCTTCCACAAAAGCTTTCCTGGGCCCACTCTGGCAATGCCTAATTAAATTGTGGTGGTGGGGGGGGTATGGGCCCCCGCTCTCCCATCTGTTCAGTCACCCTACTCTATGATGCCACAGAGGTGCCAACAACCCTTACCCAATATCCTAGCCAGATATGACAAGGTTGATGATGGAATTGGCATTACCAGGGAAATGGGAAGCCTGTCCAAACTCTTGCAAGCCTCAGGATGCTCGGCCTTCAGAATGAGGTGGGGGAAGCGGCCAACAAGGAGTCTTGTCTGCCCCTTTAGAATTGGGTCAACAGTGGCAAGAGGAAGACCTTGGGTGAGTGACAAACTCTCTCCCCTCCGATTCTGAGGCCTTTGTGGGGAGCCTCTAAAATATTTGGCTGTTGTTCCGGCCTGTGTCTGGGCTGTTCTGTGACCCTGTTGAAAGGCTGCCCACTCTTGGAATATATGAACCTAGAACGAGAGGTGTTGACTCCTCTTTCCAATTTCTTCTTCCTAGAGTTACCTCACCAGCTGTTCCATGAATCCGGCTAGGTCTTTTGGTCCTGCGGTCATCGTCCGGAGCTTTCCTGACCATTGGGTAAAACCCTCCTTCTTTTCCATCACCCCTTTAGCAACCCAAAACAGGAAGGGGAGATTAGGGGGTGTAGATCTAAACAGCCCTGACTTGGATAGCCCAGGATGCCCCAATCCCATCAGATCTTGGAAGGTAATCAGGGTCGGCCCTAGTTGGTGTTTGGATGAGAGACCACCAGAGGCAGTCCAGGGCTGCTATGCAGGGGCAGTTAGATTTGACTCCAGGAGCCCCTTAGAGACCAAGACGATTTTCAGAGTATAAGCTTTTGAGAGTCAGAGCTGCCTGAATGATCCTGAGTTAGTACAGCCGGTGTTGTTAGATCCAGTTATTGTGTTGCCAGAGGGGATATGGGGACAGAGTTGGCATCTTGATTTGTGGCAGGCCCGGGTCCCAGAGTCTGTGTCCATGTTAGGAAGGGTATTGCTGTGGGTGAGAAGTTGTTTAAGGTGTTGTCTGAGACCAAGAAAGGTTTACCTTCCAATGCCTGTGAGAGGGGAGTATCATTGACCAGCATGGGTTGTTGGTTGTTAATGTCGTATTGAACTGGTTGAGCTGAGAGCTGTAGTTGACCACCAGTGGTGTTCTGTTGTTTCGTTTGAGTGGATCTTGTAGCAGGTTATCCCTTGGTGTCATGTTTAGGATGGTGACTGGAGGCATGTAGATATGTTTGGTGGTCAGTAAATTTCCTGTATGAGGTGGTTTTTGTGTTTCCGTTATGTTTTTATACAGTGGTGTCTAGAAAAGATATTTCTTGCATGGATTGGTTCCTGGTCAGGTTGATGGTGGGGGTAGAAGTTGCCTGGTAAAATTTATCCAGTGCTTCTTTCCCATGAGTGCAAATGAAGTAACTGTTATCAATAAATCTCAAGTACAAGAGGGGTGTTAACAGATGGGAGCTGTTCCAGGTTAGCCATGAAAATGTTGGCATATTGTGGTGCCATGTGGGTGCCTATGGCTGTGCCATTGATCTGAAGGAATAAATCTGCACTAATTCGGAAGTGGTTGCAGGTGAGGACCAACTGACAGAGCTTGGTAGCAATGTCGGCCATGGTGCTGTCTGAGATGGTGTTCGTAGTAGTTTGTAGTCCATCATTGTGGGGGATGTTGCTATACAGAGACTCAACATCCGTGGTGGCCAAAATAGTATTTCCTGGAAGATAGTTAACAGATTGTGCCTTTCTCAGGAAGACTGTGATGTCTTGCGCATAACTGGGGGTATTGATAGCATAGGGTCTGAGAGTAGTGTCCACATATCCAGACACCTCTGCAGTGATGGCGCCTATGCCTGAGACAGTAGGACATCCTGGATTACCAGGTTTGTGTATTTTGGGCAGAAGATTAAAAAATACCTGTTCAAGGTTCTTGTGGTGTGTTCATAAAGATCGGTTCCTATGTATGTGTGTAGTTCCTTCATAATCTTGTTTAGTTCTTTTGGTATTCCTGAGTGGGGTTCTAAGGATAAGCATCTGTAGAAAGTGGTATTGGAGAGTTGTCTTTTGGTTTCTTAAATGTAATCTGATCCATCCATGATGACAACTGCTCTTTCTTTGTCAGCTTCTTTTGATAATGATGTCTGGGCTGTTGCATTTCTTTCAACATGGATGAGGTTGTGTTGTGAGATATGGTGTTTCTTGATCATGTCAGTTTTGGCTTGGCAGCAAAAATGTTCTATGCAGAGGTCTAGTGTGGAAACATTGCATCCACTAGAAAGGTCCATTGTAGCATTGGGTGGGTGGTGATTGATGACCAATGTGTTGTCTGATGGTGGGTGGGAGAGATGGCAACTGTTCAGCAGTAGACTATGGAGTGGTATGTTGTGAAGATGCTGCCTATCCATCCGTGTTCTGTTTCGAGGCTTGACGAAAGTGCCCCTTCAGATGCAGATGGTGAAAAAAGGCACAGAGGCAGGCAATGACAAACCACCTCTGGAAGTCTCTTGCCTTGGAAACCCTCAAGGGTCGCCATAAGTTGGCTGTGTGACTCGATGGCAAAAAAAGAAAAAGATCTAACCCTTTGCTCAGGATAGACAATAATACCCTGGTCTGTTGGTTCCATACTGCTATTTACTTCGGATTGATGATACAGCCATTTATGTCTTTCAGACCTGTATGAATAAACAGTAGTGCATTCCAGAGGAACAGGTGTGTTGGTCTGTTGCACCAAAGATCTGAGTGGGAGAGGGAGGTTTCTCCTTACTGACAATCTATTCCAATGCTTTGGACTGATGTCCTCCAATCCTTTCCCCACTCGTGACTAGGTCCAGAATGAGACAGAAGGTGTGTGATAAGTGGGAGCCAGCCATGCAATCAAGTGGTGGTGTGGTGGTGTTCACAGCCAAAACTTTTTTAGGCAAAGGAGCGGTGTATAGAGCATTTTGATACATTTTAAGACATTCTTGCATAGCTGTCAATTGATTGGTTCAGCA
>NW_015164715.1:279353-306627 GCF_001447785.1 Gekko japonicus | reverse complement strand
AGGAATGAACCCCGATGAAGTTGTGAGAACACTCCTTAGCAAGATAGTGAACTGGATTCCAGAGCAACTGGACCAGGGGCCCTGTCTTTTGCTCTGTTCTCTGGAACCAAGCTGTGGTTTGTTCAGGAATATGTGCTAAAATGGATGCTAGCCTTCTCTCATCATGATTTGTTTCTCTCTGTCCTTGCAGGTATTCTGGGTGGGGCCTTTATCAGGTGCGGTCTTGGCATCTCTGCTTTATAATTTTGTTATTTACCATGACTCGAAGAGCTTTGCACAAAGACTGGCTATTCTCAAGGGCAGCTATGTTACCGAACAGTTGGAGAACGATGGGACCAAGCAGATCGAATCAAGGCTGTAGAAACAGGGTAGCCTCCTTGGATTCAGTGTAAAAAAGCCTTCACGGGCCCCTTCTGTTGTTAGGGAGGGTTTGACAAAAGACTGAAACCTGTAGGAAGGTTTTTTCCATCCCTCGCCACTAGAGGGCCCCAAGTGCCTTTCTCTGGAGTCATACGACAGCGACAAGCGGATGCATATTCTGATATATATGCATTGACAAGTTCCAGATCTTCAAAGAGACTTTGAGCAACAGAGACACAGGGTAGCAGGGACAGCTGATATATGGTGCCATATTGCTAAAAGAGCTGACACCATTGCACAGATGCGAAGGCTTCTTATGCAGTTGAAGGAGAAGAGGGACGCACTTTGGAGGCCCACCACTTCCTTCCCAAGGTGACCGTGAAGGCTGCTGCTAAGACTGACAATGACATATAGCAGTTCTGTCAAGGTTTAATCCTGCATTTGTAAGTGCGGAATATCTGGAGGATAAAGCAGTAAATACTAATTGGGACGGATTGACGGTTGATGGCTCTTTCACTGACAAATGGGTCAATTTACCAATGCAGTGTCACAGTTCTGTATAAATCCACGCTATCGTAGACAATGCAAAGTCATAAGCAAGGATCTGGGATGCTCTGATGTGGCAGCTTCATTGTCGTCGTCATCTATCCTTCTACCCCCACGTGCTTCAATTTGATCAAAATCCCAGTGCACTTCCAGAAGGGGCTTCTGTCAGTGGAACAGAGTCATCTCAGCAGTGAATGCGGTCATTCCCTAGTCTAAACCTTGGCTCCGTGCAACACAGGAGAACTATCGAAGGAGCCTGTAGAATGTGTGTCCAGAGTCTGCTGGATCTTCTCTTGGCTTCAACACATGACCCTCCTGCTTGGATTCGCTCGATCTTAGCCTCTGCAAAATTTATAGGAAGTGAAGGTGTTTGTGAAAGCTATTCCCCCCCCCCCCAACAGACCAAGCACAGAAAGGTACAAGCATTTGATGACAGAGTGGTATGGAGAGAGTAAATACTACATCATGACAACTACCGGGTCATAGAAGGCTAATATGAAAACCTTCACTGGAGGACAGGCCCATCAATCAAGGTACCAAATCCAAGGATTCCATCACACTCTTGGATTGTGCTAAGAAATGGTTTCTGGATTAGAGTTTAAGTGGACTGCTCTGTGGGGACTCAGTAGAAAAGGCCTACAATCTGGGACTCAGCTGAAAGGCGGGGGGGGGGAGTCAAAGCTGGGCCATCCCCCTTCCCAAATTGGAGTAGCATCACTCTAATGGTGCCCATGATTTGCACTTCTTTACTTTTGATCATATAAGTGAGTGGCTGCCATTCACTTATATGGGAGCGGGAATAAAATTAAACTACTGCCAATATATCCCCCAAAGGGCCTTGCATTCCTCTGACCAACATCTACTGGTGATCCCCAGCCCAAAAGATGTACGCTTAGCCTCAACAAGAGCCAGAGCCTTCTCGGCTCTGGCACCGGGCTCGTGGAACGCCCCTCTCTAGTGAGATCCAGGCCCTGTGGGATTTAGTCCAGTTCCGCAGGGCCTGTAAAACTATGGCTGAGGCAGTGTTAATTTACAGGGCTCTTTTTGTAGAAAAAGCCCAGCAGGAACTCATTAGCATAACAGGCCACACCCAACAGCAGGAACTCATTAGCCTATTAGGCCACACCCCGGACTGCACAGCATATTAACATACTAGCAGGGGTCATTTCGTAGAAAAAGAGCTAGGGGAACTCATTAGCATAACTCATTAGCATATGCCACACCCCCTGACATCAGGGGCCTGGGCGGCGGACCTGCAAGGCCGGCGGGAGTGCAAGGAAGCCCCGCCAAGGCCCTCCCTGGCCCCAGGCAGGCAGGGGTGGGGAGAGGCGAGGAGGAAGCAACTTCCCCTCCCTCTTCTCCTGCCTCCTCCTGGCTGAATGAGGGCTGGAAGCGGGGCGGCCGGAAGCAGGGGGCGGGGCTTCGTCATGTGCCCCGCCCCCTGCACCTCATCCGGGGGAACTGCGTTCCCCCGCGTTCCCCCCTGAAATGACCTCTGCATACTAGGCTACACCCCCATGTTACCAGAAGTGTGGTCATCCAGCCACACCCACCTCTTGCTTCTTATTCTGTTTACCTTGTTGTCAAAACCCAGGGCTTTTTTTGTAGCAGGAACCCCTTTGTATGTTAGGCCACACACCCCTAATGAGTTTCTGCTGTTGGGTGTGGCCTATTATGCTAATGAGGTTCCTGCTGGGCGTAGCCAACTTGGGAGCCAGCTGGAACTCCGTTCCTGTGCGTTCCTGCCCCAAAATAGCCCTGACAGTGGCTTTGCTGCTATGTCTAAGCTGCTTGTTTAAGTTTCTTCCTTAGTCCATCATAGCTGTTCTCCTCACCCACTCACTTACCTGTCTTGTTCCATCTGTGGCTACACACAATCAGAGTCTTTCGTGACTCATTAAATTGTGTAGCTGATGCCACTTCATGTCTATGCACTAGCATTGTTAGATAGATTTTAAGGATCGTATTGTATTGTATTGTATTTTATCTTTTGTATGTTTTAAGTGTGTTGTAACCCACCCGAAGCCTGCTGTGCAGGGGAGGGGAGGCTAGAATGGAATAAAATAAATACATTTGGGGATAAATAAATTGGGGCACTGGACTACTGTAACTTGCTCTACTTGGGCCTGTCCTTGAGACTGACCCAGAAACTTCTGCTGGTCCAGAATGCAGCAGCGTGGGTCCTTACTGGGACCCTGCGATCAGCGCATATTCAACCTCTGCTGTGTGAGCTGCGCTGGTTACTGGTTGAGCACCAGATCAGCTTCAAGGTTCTGGTGCTTCCCTTGAATGGTCTGGGACCTGCATATCTTTGGGACAGCCTCTTCCGGTATACCCCTCGGAGAGTATTACGCTCAGTGGATAAGAACTTGCTTGTGGTCCCTGCCCGAGAGAAATCTGGCTTTCCTCAACTAGGGCCAGAGCTTCTGGTGCTCTGGCCCCAACCTGGTGGAAGGAACTCTCTGCTGAGTAACATCTGTGTCTTGCGGGACTTATTACAGTTCCGCAGAGCTTGTAAGTCAGAGATGTTCTGCCAGGTGCTTAGTTGAGGACACATTTGGTGTCCATCTGGCCGGCACTCTCCCCCCTGCAAGGTGGTCGCACAATTGTAACTCTGACTGCCATCTGTCCTTGAAACTGAATTGTTACTATGGAATCGAAGCATTTTGCTACTAGGGAACTTGTTGTGCACTGCCCTGAGCCCTACTGGGGAATGGGCAGTATAAAAGCCAAATACAATAAATAAATAAATAATGCTTCCTACCCCCAACAGTGGGTGGCCCAAACTGCTCTGAGAGAGACTCCATGAGTGAGATACTGTGTATGTTTGTGCAAACATCACATACAAACATAGGCTCCCCCTCTTGAAAACCTTGCAGTCTGTGGGCGTATCCTCCACACTGGAATAGCTCTTCTTCTTTTTTTTACTGACCTTGATCTTTTTTGCAGCAGCCTGACACACACACAAACTAAGCTGGCGAAGCTTTTAGTGGCATGGAGATGGGGGGGGGGGAGGTTTTGCTTGCTTGGTTTCAGGGTGTCAAGAAACAAAGGCACGGGAGAATTGCCAGCCTTTTTTTTTTTTTTTAAGAGAGATAAGTCACCCAACTCTGTTCTATGCATGTCCTGACAGTCGTGGGCTTAGATCCTAAGCGGTGCTGGTAGAGTTGTGCTAGAGGAGGACGACCTCTCTGATTCCATATCTCACTGTAGACTCCACCCACCCACCCACTCACCCACCCACGCAGGAGTCAATGAAGCAGAAGGACCAGTGTAGGAAGCCAGCTGGAAGTCTGCAGAAGGAGTCTCCCTCCCCTCTTCCGCAAATGGAAAAGTTGTCCCCTGGGAGGAGTTTCTGTGATCCAAGCCATGAGAGTGGGCATTTCACTGGACTACAATAATGGGGACATTTAGGGGGGGGGATGTTTATGGTGCTCTTTGTATAAGAAGTATTAGACAAGGGGCCCTTCTACCGTTCTCTTTCAGCTACCCTTTCTCCAAAGCATCAGGGGTTGGGGTCAAAAAGACGATTCCTGGATGAAACCAGTGGATGACCTTGCATAAGAATAATGAGAGTCTTATGAAATCTATATAGATGTTTCAGTTCATCATATGTACATCCTGTTTCTAGCTGCCATGCGGTCCAGAGCCACATTATATCATTACCATTCATTGCACAGATGGAGATTAGCTCTGAAATACACATGTCCCACCTTCAGCCCAAATCTGTCCCCATATTCACTTGATGGAATTCTGAGATACCCAATGCTTGGTAGTCACCATCTGATGACCAGTATTTGGTATTTGACCATTTCCCCCTTGGTATTTGAATGCCCCATGCACAGTACAGTCTAAAGAGTTAGCCCCTTCTAAGACCACTGTAGTCAATGGCCTTAGGAAGGGGCAACTTAGGACTGCAGTGCCAATGTACCTAATATTTTTGTTGTTATGGCATCACTCACACACTTGTGAACTCACAAGCCAGGAAGTGCACCACTGTTACCAAACCAAACTTAGACATATTGGGGGGGGGTGTTAATGGAGGGAATGGGACTGCAGCTTTCTAGCTACTCTGAGGTATTTTCAGTTCTAGGAGAGAACAGGAACAGTGCTGCGTCTGTTACTGCTGAAGAAGTACTTTCTTTGGTTTGCCCTGAATCTACTGCCTATCAACTTCATTGAGTGCCTCCAAAGTCTGATGGCTTCATCATGTTTCCTCTTTATCCACTTCATCAGCTGGCTGAAACACTCCAGTTTTCCAGTGTGCTAGTCTAGTCCCTATTGAGATTACCCATCCCACTCGATGCTCATTTCCACAGGGAAATACTGATGCACTTGCTGATCTGTCACTTCCTTATACCGTTCTCTCCCTGCCATTGTCAGTGTCTTCAGAAATCTTCTCTTCCATAGTCCCTACTGACTGTCACATGTTGCTGGGTATTGGACTATCATTATGGTATAGCAATCATTTGCAACTGGATTTTCTTATGTGGACAAGGCATTCCAAGCTCTGAATAACAGCACAAAATCCCATAATGTGTGGATGCAACCAAGTCTGATTGTGTGAATGGGCCAGCACAGGTAAAATATTCACCTGGGTGCACAGGCTTTTTGTAAGAATTGTTCTTTTAATTTCTTATTATGGTTTAGCATTGCTTTGAAATGGATGAACACAGCCCTTCCTAAAATCCATGCCATCAACGTCAAATGGGAGAACTGTTCTTGCTTTTGACAGTGGCCCAACACTAGAATTTATTCCATGACCTGTGTCCCCACAATCTCTCACCCCTCACTTTGCAGGCTTTCCCCTTAATTATGGTGCCATCCTCCTAGGGACAGGTTTTGCTCTGAGGTAAAATTTCAGTCAGCCTGTTTGACAGCCCAAATGGCTGAGGGACACAGGAACATTCTGATTGCAGACATTTATCTCTGGACACTAATGCACCAGCTGTCAGGTTCATTTGGATCATGTAACAAAAATGACAGGCCATTCCCTGGGAATTATTTGGGAAATGGCCTTTCGCATGACTGGCCTGTCCATGTGCCCTCCCTCTGCATCTAGAGAATGTCAGGGTGGGCCTACTCTTTTCTGCGTTCAAGTAATTCCCATGAAAATTTACTTTTTCTTTACCCCAGAAAGGGTTGCTTTTTTAAATAGTGTACACTTATCCGAGGGTGTGAACCAGCTAATGTCAGATTCTTGCTTGCATCCACAGCACATTCCTTTAGTCCCCATTTGAGGATACCCATTGTCAGTTGTTCCATCTCCACTGCTGCTCAGGAGCAGCAACATGATTTTCTAGGCTCAGTGGAGGAAGGTTGTGGCTACATGCCATCCCAGGACAATGCCCCATGGAAATGTCTTTCCCCCGAGTTTCTCTTCCAAGTGGTTGCAAAGACAGGATTAAGTGACTGAGAAGTCCTACCTACCTCCACACAATAAACCAATCAGGGTTCAGAATGATTCTGTCCCTATCTGGAGGAAGCTCCTAGAGAAAGATCTCCAGACGCCAGAGCCTCTGGCCATTCACTGTAGGCACTGCCCAGCTGGGAAATGAAGTGGGTGGTATTTCCCCATCCTGATGTCTCAGTTCTCTCTTGGGTGACTGGCCATTGGCATTGTGACATGGAGGGGAGCTCCAGGCCTGACACAACATGCCCGTCAGCAGGGCTCTTTTTGTAGAAAAAGCCCAGTAGGAACTCATTAGCATAATAGGCCACACCCCTGACAGCACAGCTCATTAGCACATTAGTCCGCACCACTATGTTATCAGAAGTCTGGTCATCCAGCCACACCCACCTTTAGATTCTTATTCTGTTTACCTTGTCGTCAAAACCAGGGCTTTTTTTGTAGCAGGAACTCCTTTGCATGTTAGGCCACACACCCCTATTGTAGCCAATCCTAATGAGTTTCTGCTGTTGGGTGTGGCTTATTATGCTAATGAGTTCCTGCCGGGCGTGGCCAACTCGGGAGCCAGCCAGAACTCCGTTCCTGTGCGTTCCTGCCCAAAAATAGCCCTGCCCGTCAGTACTTCTCCACTAGCAGGTCTGAGGCTTCTGCCTGCTTAGAATCATTATGTATTATTTATATTTATTTATTTAACATTATTTAGCTCTAGCGGTATGCTATGCACTGTACAGAAGAAGTGACAGGGTCCCTGCCCAAAATGGCTTACCATACATATTAACTGAACAGCAGAACTGTGAAACCAAACTTAGACATATTTGTCTATAGAGTAGAGGGAATGGGAAAATCAGCTGACAATGGAAGTGCAACAGGTGTGAACTGAGTAAGCAAATGGATTGTTAAATGAGTGGATCTTAAGGAAGGATGTGGAAATTTTTTCTCACATAGAGAATGGAAGGCTGTTCCAGCCACAGGGAAGCTGTGATGACACAGAGATGGGAGAGGGAGTAAGACCACCAAGTGGGGCAGACCAAAATGGAAATGGCTTTCCTGCAGGATCTCTGTATGCCTTTCCAAGTATCACCAGTCCACATGCTCCAAACACCAGCCTGTCTAGCAGGCTAGAGGTCCCACTTAATAAATAAAGAGAGATGTTTGAGGTCTTTGTATATGGACTATCCATTGCCAGCCCTTGGCAGCTAATCATATACATCTGGGAGACTTTGCAACAACCCTCACCCATCTGCACTAGACAAACATTATATGGGGTCCTATTTCTTCCCTTGGTCTACCTGATATCAAGCTCACAATTCATGACTTCATACTAATATACAATCTTACAGGAATATTGTGGGTCATGAGGAATAGGGGTGGGAGCTGAGGGCTGACGAGCATGCCCTTAAGGGCACAGAGTGGAATATTTGTGAGTGGAATTTTCATTTTGCCTTTGATCAGTCTGGAGGACTGTTAGAACTTCTCCACCAGTTCCGTTGAGTACTTCTGATCATTGTTCTCCACCCAATCATCTTCAGGTTGATAGGTCCCTTTTAAGACTTCAATCCGTTCAGAAAGACCTCTTGTATCAGGAGCAAGGATGACGTTATAGATCAGGGATGCTAAGATGCCACCAGCCAGAGGTCCCACCCAGAAGACCTAAAGAAGAGGGTTTCCAAAATAAATAAATAACAATGGTTTACTTGCTCCCAAAGAGGGCTTCTGGTTGTAGTACATACATAAATACCCCTCCCTCTTCTTGACCAGTAAGGATGCAATCAAATAACAGTATTTTGTGGGAATAGGGGGAACTCAACCAAGAGCATAGCTAAAAGGCCCCACAGTTATCTTGAGATGTTCAGGTGAAATTCAGCCATGCTCTGGCTGCATACAGCGTGTTATGAACACTGAGCTTTCCTAATATTTCCAGGTCATGCTGCTTCTAGCCGACACCAGCTCCTTACATCACATGTGGGCACATTTTGAGCATCCAACTTCAACCAGTGCTGCAATCAAAATCTCCATACATCTTGGACACAGAGAAAAATGCCTTTAAATGCTTTCATAAAGCGGTTCTCAAAATGGAACCCTCCCCCCTCCCTCTTCTTGACCAGTAAGGATGCAATCAAATAACAGTATTTTGTGGGAATAGGGGGAACTCAACCAAGAGCATAGCTAAAAGGCCCCACAGTTATCTTGAGATGTTCAGGTGAAATTCAGCCATGCTCTGGCTGCATACAGCGTGTTATGAACACTGAGCTTTCCTAATATTTCCAGGTCATGCTGCTTCTAGCCGACACCAGCTCCTTACATCACATGTGGGCACATTTTGAGCATCCAACTTCAACCAGTGCTGCAATCAAAATCTCCATACATCTTGGACACAGAGAAAAATGCCTTATGTCAAATGAGTAGAGGGAATGGGAAAATCAGCTGACAATGGGTGGATCTTAAGGAAGGATGTGGAAATTTTTTCTCACATAGAGAATGGAAGGCTGTTCCAGCCACAGGGAAGCTGTGATGACACAGCATTATGACACTGCATTATGCTTTCATAATGCAGTTCTCAAAATGGAACCCTCGATAACATATTGTTATTTGTTACTTATATGAGCAGGAGACAGAGACAACTGCTCAAGAGGTGCTGAATGGTTGGGGGGGGGTCAAAGAGAAGCACTAGACTGGAAAGTTAGTTAAGCCTGTCTGTTTAATAAAGTTGTGTTCTGCTTTCTGTTACTGCCAAATGTTGGGAGTCTCTCAGCTGAGTATCAGTTTTCACAATGAAAGCCTGCATACCATATCATTATTGTTACTTCTATGAGCAGGAGACAGAGCTTTTTATTCTGAATGTGACAACTGTCATTATATTTTTATAATTTGGAAAAGTAAACCCTACCAAGGCTCCCCCCCATCAAGAATTTCATGTTTGTTACCCTAATATAAGAAATTTTGTACAGAAAAGGACTTTCATGATATTCCAGTGATTCGGCTCTTTCTGCCTTTGTGACTTGTGGCACTTGCAGGTCATAAATTTTTCTCTATGGAAGTGTGAATTCTGCCTACCAAGGATTCTGCTATCCCAGGATGATGGAGAGGTCAGCCAAGAGCCTCTGATCTTGCCAGCTTTGTTGACTTTCTTTCGCTGTACTCTGGCCTCTAATTCATCACTTGAACACGTAAGCAAATTAGACACTGAAAGTGAGTTCAAGCAGGATTTCCCAGAATAAGTGATGGAATAAAGAGGCCCCAAGATACGTCCGTGGCTCATATATCACTATCAACATTTGTTGTACTTCATAAGCAACTGATTTTAATTAAGACACAGCTCAACAAGGAATTAATCCTGTTTGTTTACATCTCATTAATACATTGGCCATTCATCCCCCCTGCCAGGTCCTGAAGGGATAGCAATTCTCTCCTTCACTTTTACTTATTTTCCAAATCCTTGGAAATCTGGGCTTAAGGCCTAGATGGATGATTCATGCCCTCCCTTTTGTACGAAGGATCCTGGGCTCTGTGAGTGTCGTTTTGAAGGCTCAGCTCCAGCTTGTGCCAGACAAAAGACATAAGGATTGACTTACCCAGTGATCCTGGTAGTTTCCCATTATGACTGCAGGACCGAAGGACCGTGCAGGGTTCATGGAGCAGCCAGTGAAATAGATCTGGAAGCCAATAAAGACAGGGACATGTCACTATGGAAAACTCCCAAGGCTGATGAAGATATTCTATGGCAAACAGCAGCAAGTACTCAGCGGTATGCTTCACCATACAGTGAGAGCCAGTTTGGTGTAGTGGTTAGGAGCATGGACTCTAATCTGGGAGAACCGGGTTTGATTCCCCACTCCTCCACATGCAGCTGCTGGTGTGACCTTGGATCAGTTACAAGTTCATTCAGAGCTTTTCTCTCAGGGGCGGTTCTCAAAAGAGCTCTCTCAGCCTCACCTACCTCATAGGGTGTCTGTTGTGGGGAGGGGGAGGGAAAGGGATTGTAAGCCACTCTGAGACTCCTTTGGGTAGTGAAGGGTGGGGTATGAATTCAATCTCATCTTCTTCATCATTATTGCTCACAAAAAAATCACATAAAATTTAAAAATCTCTATTCTATTCAAAAGCTTCTTCCAGAGACCAGCATATGGTAGTGTGGACAGAGCAAATCCTGTTGGAATTAGCCACAATGTTCTCCTATTTATTCCAGTCCTTGGACCCAGTTCCTTTGTTGCTAAGGGAAAGGAGGGACTGCAGAATCAGAGAGCTCCCAAAACAGCTAAAACTCATGATGTGCATTTTTTCTTGAGACAGCAATGCTGATATTGTCAGGGAAGGCATAGGCTGCTTTCTGCCTTGGCTGCCTGCAGTGCCCCCTCCCAGAAGGTTGTCAGCTATATTTCCCAGAATAAGTGATGGAATAAAGAGGCCCCAAGATACGTCCGTGGCTCATATATCACTATCAACATTTGTTGTACTTCATAAGCAACTGATTTTAATTAAGACACAGCTCAACAAGGAATTAATCCTGTTTGTTTACATCTCATTAATACATTGGCCATTCATCCCCCCTGCCAGGTCCTGAAGGGATAGCAATTCTCTCCTTCACTTTTACTTATTTTCCAAATCCTTGGAAATCTGGGCTTAAGGCCTAGATGGATGATTCATGCCCTCCCTTTTGTACGAAGGATCCTGGGCTCTGTGAGTGTCGTTTTGAAGGCTCAGCTCCAGCTTGTGCCAGACAGAAGACATAAGGATTGACTTACCCAGTGATCCTGGTAGTTTCCCATTATGACTGCAGGACCGAAGGACCGTGCAGGGTTCATGGAGCAGCCAGTGAAATAGATCTGGAAGCCAATAAAGATAGGGACATGTCACTATGGAAAACTCCTAAGGCTGATGAAGATATTCTATGGCAAACAGCAGCAAGTACTCAGCGGTACGCTTCACCATACAGTGAGAGCCAGTTTGGTGTAGTGGTTAGGAGCATGGACTCTAATCTGGGAGAACCGGGTTTGATTCCCCACTCCTCCACATGCAGCTGCTGGTGTGACCTTGGATCAGTTACAAGTTCATTCAGAGCTTTTCTCTCAGGGGCGGTTCTCAAAAGAGCTCTCTCAGCCTCACCTACCTCATAGGGTGTCTGTTGTGGGGAGGGGGAGGGAAAGGGATTGTAAGCCACTCTGAGACTCCTTTGGGTAGTGAAGGGTGGGGTATGAATTCAATCTCATCTTCTTCATCATTATTGCTCACAAAAAAATCACATAAAATTTAAAAATCTCTATTCTATTCAAAAGCTTCTTCTAGAGACCAGCATATGGTAGTGTGGACAGAGCAAATCCTGTTGGAATTAGCCACAATGTTCTCCTATTTATTCCAGTCCTTGGACCCAGTTCCTTTGTTGCTAAGGGAAAGGAGGGACTGCAGAATCAGAGAGCTCCCAAAACAGCTAAAACTCATGATGTGCATTTTTTCTTGAGACAGCAATGCTGATATTGTCAGGGAAGGCATAGGCTGCTTTCTGCCTTGGCTGCCTGCAGTGCCCCCTCCCAGAAGGCTGTCAGCTATGGTTGCCAACTCCAGCTTGGGGAATTCCTGGAGATTTGGGGGAGGTGTCTGGGGAGGGCAGAGTCTGAGGAGGAGAGGGATGCAATGTCACTTTCAGACTTCAGGTTTCTTCTGTATACCACAAGAGTCCAGCCCCCCCCCAACTGTCATTTCTGCTGGAAATCAGCTGTAATTCCTGAAGAACACCGGGCCCCACCTTGACGTTAGTAACCCTATAGCCCCCACAGGCCAGCGTATTAGGCGCTTCTGCAGGGATTCTAAGGGTATGTACCTTATTAGTCATGCTTTAAAAAAAAATTCTAATATTTAGGAAATGCCACCAGCATTGTGCAAATGTGTACACATATATCACAAGCCTATAGTAAAAGCACAACAGTCATACACACACAAACACAAGCAGCCCTCCAAGGCAATGACTGGCTGGGAACTTGCCCTGGAGGTAGGGTTGCCAACCTCCAGGTGGGGCCTGGAGATTCTCCCACTATTACAACTGATCTCCAGACAACAGAGATCAGTTCCCCCGGAGAAAATGGCGGCTTTAAGTTGGTGGACTCTGTGGCAGTGTGTACTGCTGAGGTCCCTTCCCCCCCCAGCACTGCTCCCTCTAGGTTATGGAGTCTTGCGAACAAAAATTCTACTTTGTGAGCTGCTGGCATTGTGAGCTACTCGCTTGTGAGGGAGCGATTTGGCTGTGGCATAATTTGCTCTGGAGCCATCCTTCCTGAGCTACGACAGAAATGTGCTAGCCAGAGGGTAACAAACTGTGATCTAGCTCACGCTAGCTCAGCTTAGGAGCTGCGGTGGCTCAAGTGGTTAAGACGCTGAACTGCAGGCTGTGGAAGGTCATTAGTTCAGCAGTTCGAGACCTGGGTGCCGCATGACAGAGTGAGCTCCCGTCTCTAGTTCCAGCTCCTGCCAACCTAGCAGTTCGAAAGCAAGAAATTGCAAGTAGATAAATAGGTACCACTTCGGTGGGAAGGTAACAGCATTCCGTGCGCCTCGGTGTTTAGTCATGCCGGCCACATGACCACGAAAACGTCTTCGGACAGCGCTGGCTCTTCGGCTTGGAAACGGAGATGAGCACCACAACCCTAGAGTCGGATTCGACTGGCTTTCGAGCAAGGGAACCTTTACCTTTTACCTAGCTCAGCTTAGAGGGAACACTGCCCCCCCACCCCTGCCCTCCCCAGGCTCCACCCTCCAAATCTCCAGGTATTTCCCAACCCAGAGCTGGCAGCCCTCCCTGGGAGTTAAACGGCCAGGAGGGGAGAAGCACACAGACAGCCCTGAACTCCTCAGAGGAGGCAAGGGCAGTGTAATTATGAAGACACACGAAACTGCCTTATATCAACTCAGACCACAGGTCTCTCAAGGTCAGTACTGCCTACTCTGCCTGGCAGCAGCTCTCTGGGTTCTTAGGTTTTCCATATCACCTACCACCAGGTCCATTTTTAACTGGAGATCCCAGGGAACTGAACCAGTGACCTTCTGGGTGCAAAGCCGGTGCTCTCTACCCCTGAGCCCCACCCCTTCACAGGTGCTCACCAGAACAAACAGACCTTGTATAAGGGTGGTTCTTTTTACAGAGGAAATTATGGGGCTGACTCACTTACTTTGTCACTTAAAACTCTTTGGCTGATTCCTACTGGGCTGAAGTGATTGATGGCTGCTGGCTCCCTGTGTCCTCCACTAATATGCCTGAAGAACTGGGCCACTGGCCTTAGCCACCTGGTTCCTCCATACAGGTGTTATTTGAAAAGGGGTTCTTGTACCATTGTGGCTCCCACATCACTAAAGACAAGGGTGGGTCGGTCCCCAGAGAAAGTAAAATGGGTCAAGCCTTCAGTAGCGATCCATGTGATCATGGCTCTAGCAATATCTCTTCCAAGTTACTTCAGTACCCTCTGCTGGAAAGGGGTGGGAAAGAGCTGCAAATCAGACAACCCAGAATCAAACCCTGTCGATTGGTTCGTTTGTATGTATGTATAGCTGAAACTACCATACTCACCCCCAGGAGATGGCCAGTTGTGACTGACAGTCCAATAGACAATGCTGGGGAGCCCACGTTATCAGTTCTGCGGCTGTCAGTTGAGGCAAAGACACAGAGAACCAGTAGGAAGGTCAGAACCAGCTCCACGGCCACCGCCTGCCCAGCAGTTGTGTTGTTGTGTAGCTGAAAAAATGAAGAAACCCATGATGCGCAAGTTAGGAGAGGCAGGCTTAGAGCTTCGGTGATTACGGAGACAACACAAAAATCACCATCCGCCCACAGAAGCATTTAGTGTACAGAAGGAAAGTGGCCCCACAGGCTAGATTTCTAGGAATAGCTTACAATTCAACTGTTTGTCAGGTCCACCATAAAACACCCAGCAGCCTGACTACTAGCCTGATGAACGACTGAGGTAATAATTATGTGTTCATCTGTCTGGTCATTTCTCAAGCCCTCGCAGGCCCAGATGTCTGCGTATCTCAGCAACAAGAGCTGGATCAGCACCAGCAGAGAAACTGAGAGTCTTAAGTCATTAACTTGAGCCGGTAGTCACCAGAGGAGCTCAGCCATTGGCTCACTTCTAAAAAAAGAGAAGCATTTGGCTAGCCGTGGCCTTGGAAGCCACACTGGCTGACCTGCAAGCCCCATTCCTTCAGCTGAGATGTGGCTCTAGTGACCACACACAAACGACGGTTGTGCAAAAGAGGGAATTTTAGCAGGTGCAGCTTCCCCCCCACACACACCTGTACGAAGAGATGCGTCTGCCCAACCATCCCTCTCCCCTCAACAGAAACCATCAAAGGATCCATAAAAGCAGCTAGAATACAAAAGGGGTTTCCACCAGAAAGGGCAGAAGGAAAATTAAGAAAGCAGATTTTGCACTATGAGATCCAACCTAGCAAAGACACAATTGTCTGGCAACTTAAAGTGTGGCGAGAGGATCCCAAAATAGCAGCACAAAGAGCCACCGGGATGAGGTTACATGAGCAAATCTCAACTATATCAAGATCTTCACTATTCAGGGCTTTAAAAGCTAATAGGGTTGTCTTAAACTTTATCCTTGGCTGCACAGGTAGCTAAGGACACAGGATGGGCACCATGCGGCTCTTACACCAGTAAAGCAATTATGTTGTCACATTCTAGACAAGCTGCAATTGATGGAGAAGCATGGCTAGAAGCCCATTTAAGGCTGGAGATGGGAAATAATTTTTAAGAGAATAAAAAGTACTTTGAAAGAGGCAGCACTTCCCATGATGTAAACACATAATGCTTTTGTCCCTTGGTTGTCTCCAGTCAAACAAGTTATGCAGGCTTCTGAAACTATATGAAAACCTGCAAACCTGTTCACTATAGGCTATGGTCAGACAGATATGCAAGATGTAGGAAGCAACTTCTCTTTAAAGCTGTATTTACTTTCCTAAAAGAGCTACCATCCACCCTAAGAGGAAATTTAAAAAGAAAAGCCTTATGGGTTGCTGTGGCAAACTTTGGCTGAGCAAAATAAGAATGCTTTTATATACATTGCAGAGTGTTAAAAAAAGCTCAGCACTCTCCCACAATAACCTGAACAACAGTGAACCAGGTGGGAACTAGAGCAATGTCACATTTTTCATCCCTTGGCAATGACGACTAGTCATCCATCATCAGGAGCAGACTTTGATCTTGTAAGTATGACTCAGACGGAAGATAGGCAACTTCAGCTACCCCACCCCCTGAATGAGTAGCCCATAATCCATTGTAGCACATGCTGCTATAAAGCTCCAACATAGCCAGGATGACCATCTCTCTGACCCAGGGCCAACTCTCTCCCTAAATCCCACATGGGTCCACCTCCATAGATAGTGACCATGGCCTGTGATGTCACTAGCTCCTCCCTATGATGTCATTGGGTCCCAGTTCTTTTAATGACTTAGCAATGCCTCTGGCCCAGCCCCAGTCCCCCCCGGGAAATTGGAAAGTCTACACCCCTGGCTGTGGCAAACTTTGGCTGAGCAAAATAAGAATGCTTTTATATACATTGCAGAGTGTTAAAAAAAGCTCAGCACTCTCCCACAATAACCTGAACAACAGTGAACCAGGTGGGAACTAGAGCAATGTCACATTTTTCATCCCTTGGCAATGACGACTAGTCATCCATCATCAGGAGCAGACTTTGATCTTGTAAGTATGACTCAGACGGAAGATAGGCAACTTCAGCTACCCCACCCCCTGAACGAGTAGCCCATAATCCATTGTAGCACATGCTGCTATAAAGCTCCAACATAGCCAGGATGACCATCTCTCTGACCCAGGGCCAACTCTCTGACCCAGGGCCAAAACAGATCAGCCAATATCATAATGCCCCTATATAAATCAATGGTGAGACCTCATTTGGAATACTGTGTGCAGTTCTGGTCACCACACCTTAAAAAGGATATTATAGCTTTGGAAAAAGTGCAGACAAGGGCAACTCGAATGATAAAAGGGTTGGAACACTTTCCCTATGAGGAAAGGTTAAAGCGCTTAGGGCTCTTTAGCTTGGAGAAAAGACGACTGAGGGGTGACATGATCGAGGTTTATAAGATTATGCATGGGAAAGAGCAGGTAGAGAAAGAGGTACTTTTCTCCCTTTCTCACAATACAAGAACTCGTGGGCACTCCATGAAACTGCAGAGCGGTCGGGTTAGAACGGATAAAAGGAAGTACTTCTTCACCCAAAGAGTGATTAACACATGGAATTCACTGCCACAGGAAGTGGTGGCGGCTACAAGCATGGACAGCTTCAAAAGGGAATTAGATAAGCATATGGAGCAGAGGTCCATCAGTGGCTATTAGCCACAAGGTATAGATAGGGGCTCTGGGGCAAGTGATGCTCTGTCTTCTTGGTGATTGGGGGGGTCAACAGTGGGAGGGCTTCTAATGTCCTGGCCCCACTGCTGGACCTCCTGATGGCACTGGTATTTCTGGCCACTGTGTGAGACAGAGTGTTGGACTGGATGGGCCTTTGGCCTGATCCAACATTGGCGTCTCTTATGTTCTTATGTTCTTATTATAACCTTGGCCCTTTTTGCACCCGTATTTTGCCTCGGTTTCTGAGTGCATCCTATTCTTCCATTCTGCATTCCCACCCACTTCCACTTCCACTTTGAGACAGGGCCTTCTCTTGTTTCTGCATTTGTTTTACAGGAATCTGCATCCAGACCGCTTCCAGCACACTGGTGCCCCGCAGCTACCAAAACTCCTTTTGCTGTGATTTCTTGTTCTTATCCACTTTCAAATCACTAATCCTTTCTAAAATAGAATTGTTTCTGCAGATATTTAAGTACTGTACCACCACAGCCTTATCAATTACCTACTCCCCAAATGGAAATGAGGTTAAGGAATGATTGGCAAGAACTGTCATATCAAGGTAAATGAAGATGGACAGGATTTCACCCTAGTCAGCATACCCTTTAAGGAAAGACTGCTAGCTCCTTCTAGCAGAGGTATTACCACCCTTATGCCTACCTTCTGTGAACAAGATGGGCAAAAGTCAAAACGGAAGATAATTCAGTGAACTGAATTGCATGTATTTTCTCTTAGGTGTTCATTGCCCTTTCAGATTTGGATTTTCTCCAGCAATTACAGTGCTTGTACAGCTTTCAGGCATGTCAGCATGCGTTTGCAAGCCAGATGTCAACTGTGCCAATCCCAAGGCTAATTCTTGCGAGTAGTAGCAACAGCAGCATGGGAAATAACAGAATTGTCATTCAAAAACCAGTCATGACAGCTGCAATTCCCATAAGAACAAGTGTCAATTCTGGAGTTCCCACATGGCAACCCGGAGTTTTACGCTCACCTTTACATTCGTGATGCAATGGGAGAAAAGCCAGTCACAGATTATTCCTACTCTAGTCCCTATTGTCCACTTTTTTCCTTTCCAGATGTTGTAATGAGCAGGATTCTCTGCACACAACACAGCAGACCATGAAGGCAGTAGGATAAGGTAACAGGAGTTGGGGAGGAATGGATGGAGAAAAGCTGTGACTGTCTCATCCCTAGCTCCACCAGAGAAGTTTGCCAGATAGCAACCCAGTAGCCCTGCTATCTGCTGGGACTTTCTATTCTGTTTGTAGATTTAGAACTAACATTGCTGGGTACATTGATGTTTGGGCACACCCTGTATCAACCAAAAGAATACAACCTCTTGGGATCCCTTCATTCTTTGAGAGAGAGAGAGAGAGAGAGAGAGAGAGAGAGAGAGAGAGAGAGAGAGAGAGATAGATATCAATAAAACAAGGTGAAAAAATTTGTGAGTGTTTGAGAGAGAGAGAGAGAGAGAGAGAGAGAGAGAGAGAGAGAGAGAGAGAGATTTTCACCTAAATCAATGTGGCAAACTTTTCACAGTATTCAGCTGAAAAGACTCTAGATGGCTTAATGAGGTCTAGAGACTCCCCAGGCATCTCACAGCCTGAGACAGCTGTTGCC
Source organism: Gekko japonicus (assembly GCF_001447785.1). NCBI lineage: Eukaryota > Metazoa > Chordata > Lepidosauria > Squamata > Gekkonidae > Gekko > Gekko japonicus. The sequence continues at coordinate 288,331 of NW_015164715.1, read as the reverse complement.
CATCTGTTCCTTCGAGAGCCTATAGCTGTAGATAAGAGCAGCCCCTAGACTTTGCTCATAGTCCTTCTGGTCACCCACAAAAATTCTCGGTAGTTGAAAATCAGCCTTTGAGCAGATCATTTAACAGAGTGACAAGACCCACAACTTGCAGTCTGCAGTCAGTGGTATTATTGGCTGCTTTGAACTGGGAGAAAAGTTAGACACAAAAATTTTAAAACAAGCATTCATGCTCTTCTAGTCAGAGGAGAACATAACATATTCTGCAGCTAGATTTACACGGCTTCAGTCCCATGCACACTTACCTGGGAGTAGAATTCCTGAATCCAGAAGGAATGACTTCTGAAGTAACAGACATTATTGCTTTCTCATTCTCACTGTCTCAATCAGAACAACAGGAATTCCTTTGCCGGAAGACTTACCCCATTGACAGCCAGGCCTCCTCGGATCTCCGCAGGGGTGATCTGGTGTATCACTCCAGCTCCAGCTATTGCTCCTACCATCTGAGCTATAATATAAGCCAAGGCTCGCAGCCCTGAAATCTTTTGTGCCACCAGGAGGGCCACAGTCACTGCTGGGTTGATGTGTGCCCCGCTGACATGGCCTACAGACTGGGCCAGAGTGGCTATAGCCAAACCAAATGCCAGTGAAATCTGCAGGACTCCCGGGAGTGCTGAGGGCCAATTTAAAGCAGAGCCTATGCCTATCAGGACAAATATCATGGTGGCCAAAAACTCTGCAGCAATAGCCCTGAAAAAGGCCAAGGAATAAGCTTCTTGTGCCATGGTGAAAGCAGCGGTGGGGACGCCAATGCACAACACCCTGAGGGCTCTTCACGCTTGCTTGCTTGCTTGCTTGCTCCCTCTGTCTCTCTCTCTCCTGCTGGAAGGATGAGTGGAATATATATATACATATATATTTATAGGGACACATGTAGAGAAAGAATGTGAAATGGGGTGGGACTGGGGACTGGGGTTGAGGCTCCTTGGAAAGCTCCCATCTCCTGCCTCCGAGATCCTGACCTTTCTTATTCATAATACGCAGCTCTGCCATTTTCTCAGTTTATAATTTATGGCCCTAACTTGGCCTTTGGTTGAATCCTGAATGTTCCCAAAGAAACTTTTCAAACTGGGCAACTACATTTTTTTTTCATCAGGATGAGCATCACCTCCATAGGTACTGCTGGGGAGAAGTCAGCAGTGACATTGGGAAATGTAGTTGTGTGGTCCGGGGGGGGGGGGATTTAGGTAACTAGGCAGAAAGTTAAAGGCCAGGACTTCAAAGGAAGCATTCTCAGAAGTGCTGCCAGTTCCATGCACAGGGGCTGCTGATGGCCAGCTAGACAGGCACAGATCAGGGGTCTCAGAGCATAGGAGGAAGGGTTTAGATTTGTTAGGCACTGGGGAACTTTCTGGGACAAGCCTGTACAAAAGAGAAGGTCTTCACTTGAACCAAAAGGAAAACAGGCTGTTGGTGATTAATATAAAAAACGTGGCAGAGCAGTTTTATATCTAATCCTGGGGGGAAAGCTGACAGGTGCTGGGAGCCTCCAGTTCAGGACAATTCAGTCCAAAGGGATGATTGCATAAACACCCAGGATAATATTGATAGGAGCGTAATAGAACTTGGGAGTGAGGGCAGAGTAGCAACTGAGGCCCATGAGTGGCAACTAACAGACCAAGGGAGGAGAAGTTTACTGGAGCAGGAAACATATTATAGGTGTCTATATGCCAGTCCTAGAAGTCTTGCAGCCAACATGGGGGAACTGGAGTGCTTAGTGTTCAGTGACAATTTAGATATAGTAGGTATCTCAGAACATGGTAGAATGGGGGAAATCTATGGGAAACAGTCATTCCTGGGTATAAGCTCTATAGGAAGGACAGGGAGGCACAGGTTGTTGGTGTTGTGTTGTACATCAAAGAAGGCATAGAATCAAATAAGATAGAAGACATCAGAGGAATTAACTCCCCAACAGAAGCGATATGGGTGGAAATATTGGGCCCTAAAAGTGAGGAAATATTGGGCCCTAAAAGCCCCACCTGATCAAATCATTGAGGCTGATCTTGAGATGCAGAGGAAAATAAGGGAGATGACTAAAGTAGAGAATGTTATTCTACTGGGAGACTTTAACTACCCTCACATTGACTGGGTAAACATGTGCTTGAGTCATGCTGTAGAAATGAGATTCCTAGACATCATAAATGACTGTGCACTGGAGCAGTTGGTCACAGAGGAATAGTGATCTTGGACTTGATTCTGAGCAGTTCTCAAGACCTGGTGAGATATATAGAGGTTGTTACACCAGTTGGGAACAGTGACCACAATGCTGTTAAGTTTAGTATTCAGGTCAATGGAAAGTTATCCCTAAAGTCCAGAACTGTAACATTTGAATTCGAAAGAGAGAACTTTACAAAAATGAGGGGAATAGTAAAAAGGAAGCTTAAGGGCACACACAAGAGAGTCAGATCGCTAGAGGATGCTTGCAAGTTATTTGAAACCACACTAATTGAAGCCCAAATAGAATGCATTCCACAGGTTAGGAAAAGCACTGCCAAGTCTAAAGGAAGGCCTTCATGGTTAACAATGCAAGTCAAGGAAGTTATAAAAATTAAAGAGGCTTCTTTTAAAAAGTGGAAAGTCTGCCCAAATGAATTGAACAGGATCTGGCAAAAAAAAAAAATTAAGTCAATAATTAGGCATGCAAAAAGAGACTTTTGAGGAGTTGATTGCTAAAAGCATCAAGACAAACAATAGACATTTTTTAAAAATATATCCAGAGCAGGAAATCAGCCAGAGAAGCAGTGGGGCCTTTGGGTGACAAAGAAATAAAGGGATTGATTGCTAAATGAAGATGTGGAGACGTCAGAGAAGCTCAATGACTTTTTTGCTTCTGTGTTCACTGTGGAAAGTGTGGGGCATGTACCCATGTGACAGCCCCTATTTTCATGAAGGGAGTCTGGAGAACTGAGCCAAATTGAGGTGACCACAGATGTTGTTCTAGACCTACTGGGGAAATTAAAAACCAGTAAGTCTCCGGGTCCTGATGGCATACGCCCAAGAGTTTTTAAGGATGTGAGATAATTGATCTACTAACCCGTATATGTAACCTATCATTAAATCCAGCAGCTGTATCAGAAGACTGGAGAGTTGCAAATGTTACACTAATTTTTAAAAAGGGATCCAGAGGGGAAGCAGGAAATTACAGGCCAGTCAGTCTAACATCTCTCTCAGGCAAATTAGTAGAAATTAGAATCAAAGGTAGAATTGTTCGGCACATAGAGGGACAAAGCCTGCTGAGGGGAAATCAGAATAGCTTCTGCAAAGGGAAGTGCTGCCTCACCAACTTCTTGGAGTTCTGTGAGAGAGTGAAGAAGCACGTAGACAACGGTGACCCAGTAGACACTATAAACATGGACTTTCAAAAGGCTTTTGACAAGGTGCCTCACCAAAGGCTCCTGAGTCAGTTTAGCAGTCATGGGATAAGAGGAAGGGGTTCTCTTATGGATTAAAAACTGATTAAATGAAAGGAAGCACAGAGTCAGGATCAATGGACAGTTCTCACAATGGAGGGAAGTAAGCAGTGGGGTCCCACAAGGATAGGTATTAGGGCCAATACTATTTAATTTATTCATAAATCATCTGGAACAATTGGTAGGATGCAGCTCACAGTAGATGGAACTATGTTTAGCTTGGTGGGTCACAAAGGTGGGCAGACTTAAGGTAACATAAGCAAGAACCACACAAACCACTTTGGAGTGGCTGTTGGACTTGACATGACCATAAAAAAATAGGCATCTGAATATGTGAAGCTGCCATATACTGAGTCAGAAATTTGGTAGTTCAGTGATGTCTCTTCTGGCCGGTGGTGACTCTGTAGAGTCTTGGGCAGAGTAGGTAAGGCTTTCTCAGGAGATACCAAGAAGTAAACCTGTGATCTTCTGCATGCAGCAGAGCATATGCTCTACCACTGAGTCGTGGCCTCCCCCCCCCCCTAAGTAGATGTCTAGGATTCACCCCCAAGTGGTGTGGATCCAACAATCCATGCCTGAAAAGCACACAGAGTTTTCCCATGTTCATCTCCATTCCCTGGAAAGATCATTCCTGGGGGGCTGCAATATCTGTGTAGAGGAATAGCGGTATGGGGCTGCATGTAGAAGTTAGGAGGGACGGGTTGAAATCAAGACCCTTCCTCCATGTTCTGTGCACAGAATGACTGGATCCATGGCAGAACCTCCCACAAACTAGGTGAGACTCATGCCCCTAGAACAACAAGCACAGCAGCAACACAAAGCTACAGAAGCTTGGGACGATACACTCTGCACCCAAATTGATGTAGCTTTGTCATTTTGTGTGAATCCCACTGTAGGCCGTGCAGGGCAATCTCATGCATATTTAACTTGGAACTAGTCTTTCAGTTTCGTTAGACTCAATCCTGAGTACATGTGACACATTTACATTTTACATATCAGGGCAGGTACATTTTTAGAAAGGACCCTAAGCTTCTTAAAATACTTCAAGCGGGGGTTAGTTCTCTCACATTTGAAATGTAGTGGAATGACATCTCACACAAATGGTCATATTGTGAATACATATATGGATGTTAGAGGCAAATTTTGAATTTTAAAATTAAAGGGCATGATTGAGCCACAAGTGCACTTGATCCTATGCAGGGTTACGCTATGTTTAATTAAGCTTATATCGGATTACACCCATAAGCACTTTTAAGACTCATGATTGATTACGGATTTAAGCACATGCTTAATTCTCCCAATTAAATAAATGGGCCTTAAAAGTGTTTAGCCATGGCTAGATTGCAGTTGTGAATGAGGGATCAGTGAGAATCTCTGCACTACATCAGTGATTTTTGGCAAGGATTTAAAAAGGTCCCTGAATAGGACTTTGGGTGCTTCTAGTTTAGGAACAGCAACAGGTCAAAAGTACAGGAAGTTCCTATGCAGAAACATCCTAACGCCTGCTTCCTTGTTCCACTGTTGCCAGCACAGGACCCTCTGAGCATGCCTGGTAGCGACCTGGTGTGTCAGAAACAAAATTTATTCAGAGAGAGACACAAACTGGGTGAACTTGATCTCCTTGAGGTTGAAATGGCAGCAAAGTTAGAATACTGGTTTGCAGGAGTGCCAAGAAACAGTCAGTGGACAGCAATGCCCTGGTTGTTAACCAACCGAAACCCCACTTCTCTGAGTGATGAGAAGTTCCAGGGGCTGGTCTTGCATAACGGTGTTGTTCCCTTGCAGGAGAGAACACTAGGCGCTTATGGTGTCTTGTCGGTGAAGACACAAAAGCACTTCGACAGGGCAACTGATAGGGTCACCAGCTGGCCTCTTTTCTCCAGTACTGGGGTGGCTAAACTGCAGCTTGGGAGGCACATGCGGCTCTTTCACATATATTGTGTGGCTCCTGGCAGGATGGCTGGGGAAGCAAAGGGAGGTATGCGTCCCTGATTGGTCTTCCCTTCCCCAGCCAGTGTTTCCCTCCCTAGGTAGTCTTGAAGTGGGGGTGAGCAGAGAAAGAGAAGAGAAGAAGAAGAGAAAAAGAGATTGGATTTATACCTCACCCTTCACTCTCGCCCTTCACTCTCAGAGTCTCAGAGCAGCTTACAAACTCCTTTCCCTTCCCCTCCCCACAACAGACACCCTGTGAGGTAGGCAGAAACTTTAACTTTAAATGCATTCTCAAAGCCCCCCCCCCCATCTACAAATATCATTGGACGAATAAATATTCTTATCAGCATCTGTTTTTATCCCTTTCGTTTTTATTTTTGGTTGTCTCATTTAATGGTAATAAAAAGCAAATCTGCATATTTTTCAATAAAAACATATGTAATATTTGTTCGTGTCCTGCAGCTCTCAAACATCTGATGTTTATTCTATGTGGGTCTTACATTAAACCAGTTTGGCCACCCCTGCTCCAGTAGGAACAAAAATGAGGGAGTGAAGCAACGTTGTGAAATGCTGCATTGTCACTTCCAGTTGTACATGGAAGTAGTGCCATGTGTCACTCTAGAAATTCTGCAATATCTATGGGAGAAATCAAAGCGAGTTGGAGAATTCCTAGAGCACCATGATATCATTTCTGGGTACAATTTGAAGTGATGTCACTACATTTCTTCCCACCCCCAATTTTTGCTCCCTCTGGAATGAGGAGCCAGGACAGAAGGCAATCTTGGTAAGCCTGCCACCTGATCTGCTACCCCATATCATCTTCCCCCGGAGGGGGAGGAGGGAGGGAGAGACCTGCAGCTGCCAAGTATCCAGCTCCTTTCTCAGTGGAGGTGCCTCAAATTTCGCAGCAAATTTGTTTGGCAGGTGAATATACCACTTTCTCTTAATCATAATCTACCAGTAACATTTCCTTCACCTATTGTTTTCTCATACTTAACTTTCTTCTAATAACAATAACTTTTCAATAACTGTCAAAGCAAATTAAATGGTCCTTTACATCTCAATGTTTCTCTAAGTAATCTTTGAAATCTTTCCAGTCTGCATAAAATTCTTCTGCTTCCAGATTCTTAAGTTTCCTTGTCATTTTGTCCATTTCAACCATAAACAATAATTTCCTTATCCAATCCCCGATTTCTGGGATTCTGTCTTGTTTCCAGCATTGAGCATAAGTCATTCTAGCCGTTGTAATCATATACCACATCAAAGTCCTTTTCCCCACATTGACTTCTTCCATTTTAAGTCCCAACAGTAGTATTTCTGGTTCTTTCTTAAAAGTACATTTCACCATTTTTCCCATTTCTCTATGTACCTCAGCCCAATAACTTTTTGCTTTGTCACAAGTCCACCACATATAATAAAAAGACCCTTCTGCTTTTTTACATTTCCAACATTTGTTTGACATATTACTATTCATATTTGCAATCTTTTTTGGTGTCATATACCATCTAGACATCATCTTATAGCAGTTTTCTTTTAAACTATTACACGTTGATATTTTCATAGCATTTTTCCATAAAAATTCCCAGGTTGCCATATCTATTTCTTTATTCATATAAACTGCCCATTTTATCATCTGTTCTTTAACTGTCTCATCCTCCGTATACCATAGTAACAGTATCTTATACATCTTAGATATCAATTTTTTACCTCCTTCAACCCATACATTTTCAATTTCATTATTCTTTTTCCTAAACCCAAAAACTCTTTTATCTGTTTTAAACAAGTCATAAATCTGTCTATATTGCAACCAGTCATATTTAAAGTCCATATCTTCCACCGCTTTCATTTCAAACGTCTTTCCCACAGGTTTCAAAATGTCTCTATATTTCAACCAGTCTTCTCCTCCTCTATGTATCGAATGCGGTTTAAGTGATAGGCTATTTATATAACATTACCACTAGACTGGTTACCTTCAGAATCCTGGTAGGCTATTGTTCTTGTGCTTCAAGCTCAGCCAGTCTCTGGGGTGATTCAGTCAGGGATGATTCAATCCCAATACATAACAGTTCCTATGCAAGAACATCCTAACACCTGCTTCCTTAGCCATGATCCACTGTTGCCAACACAGGACCCTCTGAGGATGCCTGGTAGTGACCTGGTGTGTTAGAAACAAAATTTATTCAGAGACACTAACAAATACAACCATTATAGTCCAATTTGGAGGTGTGATATGATTTGATCAAAGAATGTCGTTATGAGGTGATTTCTGAAGTATATATTGTCATAAGCAAGAAGAAAAGCAAGATGGGTACAGTCAAGTTGACTTGGTACAACTTGTGATGACTTCCTTGTGTTTCCATATGGGCAAGACCACTTGCATAAGTAGGCATGAGCTTCAACCCTATGACTCCTGTACAACTAAGTGAAAATGCGCATGCACAAAATAATGTTGATAATAGCCTATAATGAACGCTGAACTGTAAGGTTCTGTATAAACCGTGGCCACTTTGCTCACTATTTACTTAAACGGTTGGCAGCAAAGCAGTGAACAGTAATGATGGGTCTGGAGAGTGAGGAAACCAGAAATCCAACTGGCTATGCAAGAAGAATGTGAAATGCTGCCAATGGCACTGCACTGTGTACTGTTTGACTAAGTGAAACACAACTCAGCAAACAAGAAGCGAGCTGCTCACAAACAGCCTAATGGCCTGATGAGGAATCAGCTCCCTGCTTGCAACTGTCAAGCCAAACATGAACTGGACTGGAAGGTATTTGTTCATCCCCAGGGGTCATTTCGTAGAAAAAAATGTGCAGGAGCTCATTAGCATAACTTATTAGTGTAACTTATTTGCATATGCCACACACCCTGACATCACCGGAAGTGTGTCAGAAGGCAACACCCACCGCTCAGGTTCCACTGGACTGTTTTGGATTGCTAGCTATTGGGGAGGAAACGTGCAGATCAGTCCTCACAGAGGAGGGAGAGCTTGTACCTGAATAAAACTTGGTCTTAAAGGTGCCACTGGACTGTTTTGGATTGCTAGCTATGGGTGGGGGGAATGCGCAGATCTGCCCTCACAGAGGAGGGAGAGCTTGTACCTGAAGGCGGGCCGGGGGGGGGGGCTCTGCAACTTACCTGGCTGCTTCTTGCGCCTCATGGCCCAACTGAGGGCTGCTGGGGGCGGGGGGCAGGGCTTGTTGCATGTGCCCACCCCCTGGGCTCCTTACTTACTGCTGTGCATCCCTACTCCTCAGCAAAGACTGGCTGCTTCTCTCCCCAACTGAAAACGTTGCATTTCCTTTTCACACCAATGCACACACACCAGCCTCCTCCCTTTAGTTGGGTGTGTGTGGGGTGGTGGTGGTGGTGGTGGTGGGAATCTCTTCCAGTCCTGATGGCTGTTGGTTAGAACCATTACGATACATTGAAGGGGGATATCTATAGCCATTAGGAGGCAGCACCAGGCAATACTGTTCTTTTTGCCATATAGGATAACAATCATAGGCCAAGAATATAGAAGAAGAAGAAGAAGAAGAAGAAGAAGAAGAAGAAGAAGAAGAAGAAGAAGAAGAAGAAGA